>NW_026606066.1:12052500-12260000 GCF_029834395.1 Sorex fumeus | reverse complement strand
CTTCCTCAGTACATTCTCACTGCCTCTTCCTCAGCTCCCTGTCCACCCCTGGCCCCTTAACTCTGTGTCATACATTTCAATCTAAGAATAGAATTTGGTTCCCTGAGTGGCTCAGCAGCAGAGTCCCCATCTTGGAAGGTGAGTCTAGGAAGCCCATGATCCTGCCCATACTCCACATTGGAGAGAGCAAATGCTTCTGTTGTTTGGGATCCCTGGTAACACAAGGAAGTTCAATAGGGTCCTAAAAAGCAGGTAGGGCTCTGGCCTTGTTCTGCCAACTCAGTTTTCATCTCTGAAACTGATGAAATGGTGTTTGCTCCCATTTGCTCCCCAAGCCCCACCAAGAGAGATCCCTGAGTGCAGATCCAGTAGTAAACCCTGAGCATCACTAGGTGTGGCCCTATAACAACAACAACAACAACAAAAACAGAACTAGATCTCCAACACAGCAGACCAAGTTCACAAGTGTGTGTGAAAACACAGAAAAGTGTATGTAAGCCTCAGGGCAAGCACCGTACTAAAAGTGTGTGAACCCCCACCTCTTAGTGTGTAAGTGTATGTGCATGCTGAGCAACACAGGAACAACAGAAATAAAGGGAAAGGGGCAAGAATTCCTTAGGCAAAGAAAAAAATAAATGAGTGAGAACTTTAATTTATTTCAAGAAGAGGAGACTTTCACAGACGGAATAAATGAAGTTTTATTCTTTTTTTAATTTCTAAGTGTTTTTTAGTTCTGATTTGGTTTGTTGTGGTCATTTGGACCACACCTGACAGTACTTAGGATTTACTCCTGGCTCTGTGATCAAGCATTACCCCTGGTGGGACTCAGGGAAACATATGTTGATTCAACATATGGTTTGGATCATATGGTATGGATCAAAGCCAGGTAAGCTGCAGCAAGACAAACTCCCTACCTACTGCTCCAGGACCCCCATAAAAAAATAATAAGTTTTGGTTTTGGTGCCACATCCAGCTGTGCTCAGGGCTTCCTCTGGCAGGCTTGGGGAACCATATGCGGTGCCAGGTATAGAACACAGGTTGGCTCTGTGCAAGGCAAGTGCTCTACCCACTCTATTGTGGGTCTCTGGACCCACCTAAAATATTTAGTATAAATAAATATCAGATATCTATATACTCCATGAGCTTCAAAATTCCCCCAACCTAGTTTTTATGCAATTTTGCTTTATTTCTCTATTATTCCAATTATGTTGTTCCAACTGACACTGCACTCTCTTCAGTAACTATGTTTTAGTCTTTAAGCTGGTTGCAAACATATGAATTTCTCTTCCTTCTACAACTGGATAGTGCATGTGCCACAACTGACATGTTTTAGAGCTACTTTCCAGTGATTAGAATCCTGAAATAGTTATAGCTCATCACTGAACTAATCTCTCTGATCAGAAACATTGACAAAAAGTCTGTGTGAGTATAGTTTTCAAGACAACATATTTTATTTGTGGTGACTGAGCAATTATCTTCTTACACAGCAGACACAGAAATAATGTTCTATTCAAACTTCTGTGAACAATTTTCCTGTCCTAGCAGAATTACCAGTATTTAGATATTCTGCATAAACACCTGTTCTCTAACTTTATACTGAAATTTCTATTAACTTCCTTGACTCTCAAGCCATGAATGTGGCTCTTTTAGCAATTACTTCAATGATACTCTTTGAAGAATCTACAAAGGCACTTTAAAATAAATTAACTTCAAAATAAATCTTAATAGTTTAAGAGCAAAAAGAGAAAGATGGAGGGATGGGTATTCAATTATTGTATAACTGAAACCCAAGCACAAAAATTTGTAAGTCTACAACTGTACCTCATGGTGTTTCACTAATAAAACTTTAAGGAAAAAACCAAACAAACAAACAAACAAAAAACATAAGAAGAAAAATTTTAAAGGTTTTGCCCCTCCCCCCCAAAAAAGAAAGATTTCTTTCCCCCAAGTTACATTTTGCGGTTAAACAATTGAGCAATTGTTTCGGTGTTGTCATCATCTTTTCACTTAAAATAAAATGGCACCTAATGTTCAAAGTATTTTCATGGATACAATTAATTATTCTTCCTACTTCCATTGTGTGGACAAAGACCTGTAACAGACTCCCTTTTTTCTAGTTATTATTTTGCCTGGGGCACCTGACTCCGCATCTGCAGAGAGCACCAGCCCAACTTGTCGTGGCCCTAACGGGTCTGTGGACTAGCATCTGGACTGGTTGTGGGCGTGGCCACCACTTTAGGGGCGTGGCTTCCTCAAAGGTTGGCGTGTCCTTCTCCGGGGCAGGATATTTCCCACTCCCAGGACTCTGGACTTTCATCCCACCCTTTATCACCTAATTCTGTGGAAAAAATTCTGGCCACCTCAACTACAATACAAGAATAATCCACTGGCCTACTCCAATTCTAACAAAAGAGCAGTATGCAAGACGCTGTACAAGCCCAATATTAAAGAGCACCTCCTCCAAAGCTTCACTAGATGCCTGTTATAAGTCAAAGAATAATGCCGAAGGGAAGGTCAGATTCTAGAAAGGAAGAAGGGTGACCACCATCGACCAACCTTATCCAGAATCCTTTCCAACAATAAGAAGGAACAGTACTAGTGAATTTCAGGGTTTTACCACTAGACAACCAAAACAACATAAAAAAACAGAGCAAATCTCCACTACAAGAAGATGATGAAGAAAAGAGTCCTGAATCCTCAACCGGAGTTATCCACAAATATGCTCTCTCCAATAAAGAATTCCGAGTCGAAATGCAGAGGATGTTCAAGGATAAACACAAAGAATGAATGGAGGAGATATCCAGAAAACTAAAGGAAGAAATGAAAAAAGCAGTACAATGGATAGTTGAGAAAATACAGGAAGAAATGAGAGCAGAAATAAAAAAGCTACAAAAAGAAGTGTCACAAATAAAGGATTCGGTAGACGAAATTAAAAACTCAGTGAGTGCCCTTAGCAGTAGGATGAATACAACTGATGACAGGAACAGTGAGCTTGAAGATAAGCAACAGAAATCGCATAGGGAAGAATAAGCAATGGGAAAAGACCTCAAAACAGCTCTAAGAAGAATCAGAGAACTAGGAGATGGTGCCAAAAGGAACAACATTAGAATCATCGGAGTACCAGAAGGACAGGGAGGCAACCTCAATCAAAAAGCCACAGTCAAAGAAATCATTGCTGAAAAGTTCCCAGAGTTAAAGAATGCAAACATCCAGATCCAAGGAGCCAGAAGGGTGCCAGCTAAAAGAGACCCTAATAAAAACACTCCAAGGCATATCATAGTCAGAATGATAGATGCTGTGGACAGAGACACAATACTACAAGCAGCAAGGTCAAAGAAGGAAATCACATACAAAGGAGCACCCCTTAAATTTACAGCAGACCTATCAAAGGAAACCCTCCAAGTCCGAAAGCAAAGGTGTGATATAGTGAAAAAACTCAATGAAATGAATGCCTCACCAAAAATACTTTATCCAGCTAAACTCTCACTCATATCTCTGCCTCTTCCTTTTCGTCCCCCACGCTGAGCTGGTCTCTTCTCCCCACCAAGGTCATTTTATCTGCTGCTTCTCGAACCCGGGACTTGGATTTCTGCCATCCTCAGAGATCCAGAGAGGCCCTCTGACTGGAGCTCCTGGTAGCTCCCAGACTCGTAGTGAGTTAACAGAAGACTGGTGGCAGAAATGCAGGGAGAGAAGTTAGAGCACATCCTGGCTGATGGATCCACACCTCATTTTCCAATGGTTTTTGAATTAAATAGCTCATCTAAACTAAAATAAGATTTTCTTTAATTTACTTGCAAGAGAACAGACACCTTTTTCAAGAAAAATAGCGGAAATCAGTTTCTATCTGATCAAACTTGGTAAATATTGGTATAGCACAAAATAAAATTCATTTTAACTGGTAAATGTATAAAACCTGATTGATGCAAGGGGTATAATTTTATAATACTGGGGTGTGGGGGGAAGAACTAAAATAATTTATAGGAGATAAGACAGTAGGTAAGGTTTTGCATACAACCTCGAATAAGCCTCACCTCCAAGGATCAGTAGGGGTCACTCCTGAGTACAGAGGCAGTAACGGCACCTGAGTCACACCAACCCATTTATTTTTCATTTTGGGATTTTGGGTGCCACACCTGGTGGTGTTTGGGAGACAATCTGGTGCTGGGAACTGAACCAGAGTTGATTGCATGCATCCCACTATGTTTATTTTTCATTGTTGAAAAAAAATGTAAGCTAACAATAAGTCTTAAAACCTTAAAAGCAAATTAAAATGGTGAGATACTCAGTAGCTGAGTGAGATACTCAGGTGAGATACTCAGACACCCTCCTCATCTCCCAATAATAAAAATAATAATAAAAAAATAAAAATAGTTCAGTTGAAATAAAAAAACTAATTAACACATGTCTCGTTACATAATTTTGAAGAATAAAGCTACCCTTCACTGTTTCCAAGACTGAGCTAAACTTCTGTCATCTTTTTTTCAAACTAGAGTATCCTTGCTTTCTTTGTAAATTGATAGACTACTGACTTAGGAAGAGTCTTAACCAAAAGTAATATATTATTCAGTCTCTATTTGGAAGAATCGTGTTCCATCTAATCGTGTTCCATCGTGGATCATACCCTAATTGAGCTCCAGGCAAGCTTATGTATTAGTCTGTGAATAAATTCAAGTGCTTAACCTCATTGAATTTATGGGATACTAGGAAATAAATAATATGAAAGGAAGTTTTAAAACTATATGCTATTATCTGCATACATATGTACTCTTGGCTTGCACGAAGACCTAAGTTCTATACTAAGGTTGCTATCTGAGTTACCTACCTATGGTTCTCAGAAGAGTCTATCAGTACTACCCCATGTTACAGAAGAGAAAACTGAATTATGGGGAGATTAAATAAGGAAACATTGGATTAAAACCTATGCATTCTGTCTCAGAGATAGTACTTAATTTCCATATCCTGTTAGAGTTATTTGAAGTTCTTTGAACAGTGTATATGTGAACAGTGTATATGGGAGTCTCAACAGTGTATATGTGAGAGACATTAAGGTGAAGATGGTAGAGAAAGAATGGAAAAGGAGACAAGGGAGAGAGAAAGATAGTTACTGAGGGGGCCAGAGCAATGGCACAGCGGGTATGGCATTTGCCTTGCATGCGGCTGACCCGGGTTCCATCCCCAGCATCCCATATGGTCCCCCAAGCACCGCCATGAGTAATTTCTGAGTGAAAGCCAGGAGTAACCCCTGAGTATCGCTGGGTGTGACCCAAAAAGGAAAAAAAAAGATAGCTACTGAGTATCTCACCATTTTAATTTGCTTTTAAGGTTTTAAGACTTATTGTTAGCTTACATTTTTTTTCAACAATGAAAAATAAACATAGTGGGATGCATGCAATCAACTCTGGTTCAGTTCGCAGCAGCAGATTATCTCCCAAATACCACCAGGTGTGGCACCCAAAACCCCAAAATAAAAAATAAATGGGTTTACTTTACACCACTGATATACCAAGAGTAGCACACTACATTTGATGGGGCATAAAGTAGAAGGCAACCAATCTTAAAGGGAAACATATTTATACACACACATATATATAGGCTTAACCTTTAATAACATAATAACCTTTAATAACTGATATTCTTTAATGGCTCCTGGGTGAAATACAACAATCTTCACACACTCTCCTCAAGAAACCTTTTTTGGATCATTTTTAGCAGATTATTCATAACAAGCAATACAAAATAAACTATTTCTGTTCTGCTTTGGGAGCAGGGTATGGGGGTTCAGAATGGAAACATTCAAAATATGGTGGTGGAAGGTATAATGGTGGTGGGATTGGTGTTTGAATATTAAATGTAATGAAATATTGTGAGCAACTTTATAAAATAAAATAAAATAATTAATGAGTAAATAAACATAGAATCGTATAGCTAATGGCATTGGTGATACAACAAATATAATGGTATCAAGACAAAACTTTAAGCTTGGAGTTTAGGGTGAGTCAGATAAGAAAGTTACTTTTGTGCTGCATAAGAATATGAAAGCAAAGGATTTTTGCTAATAAAATTTTATTATATTTTGATTTTTCTTTTCCTTTTTTAAGGGATGGGAGAGACATGGCATATTTTGCTACAAAATTGACACTGTCCTTCGAAGCTTTGAACATGCCTCGAGTGGTTATTACTGTCCTCCTGCACTTGTAACCATACAAAACAGGTAAAGAGACATATTTTCTTTCAGAAATGTGACTGTGTTTTGACTTTAGAGTGCTTTGAATGATAAAATCTAGCCACCATTAGTAACTTGTCAAAATCTAAAGTGTGCCATACATTAGAGTATTAAATTATTTGAATTATTGATTGAGGTGAGTTTAAATCATACTATTGTTAGTCCTAAATTGATTTTTGAGTCACAGCAAAATTTAAGATGACTTTTTCTTTCCATAAAAATGTATTAGGTACCTAACTCTGCTGATGTACTCAGTTATACTATCTTCTAAATGTATGAAATATAATGAAATATGTAACAATTAAATCTGGGGGTGTTAGGGTTTATTTTTACCTTGGTTTGGGGAGTCAAATCCAGAAGTGATCACTGATTACTTCTGTTAGGTGACCATGTAGTACGAGGGATCAAATCCTGACCTTGTGCATGTGTTCAGCCCTCTGAGCTCTCTCCCCAAGACAAACAGTTAAGTTGATTGTTCAATGTCATGTGTGTGAGTTGTACTTTGCTTTTGTTTCTGTTTTTTTAAAAAACAAACAAATTAAATCTAATGATAGTGAAGCTTTGCTGCCAGTTCTCAGATCTGTATTTGTTTGAAGTCATCTCAGTGCTGACAGAAAAAAATCCTTTTTTAACACTGTATAGAGTTCACCGAGTGGCACCAATATGTAATTGGGAATAAAATGTCAAAATCTGGGGCTAGAACAATTGTACAGCAGGTAGGGCACTTGCCTTGCATAGGACCAACCTGGTTTCAATCTTCAGCATACCATTTGGTCCCCCAAGTCCACGAGGAGGGATTCTTGAGTACAGAACCAGGAGCAACCCCTGAGCTACAACAGATGTGGACCAAAACATAAAATATAAACAGTAGAACTGACTTCAGTGTCACTGTCCATGCCAGGAGAACAATGAGGGCTGGGAAGCTAACACCCACAAACTAAAGAAAGGTAGAATCTCCCATGTTTCTGTAAAGACACATACTTGCAAAGCATGTCACTTGTTTTCTCCTAAAACCATTGCCTTTTAAAATATTCACCAGGACAACTGGTGCTAAGGGTCTCATTCAGAGGCTTTTCACATTAACATCTAATGAGTAGAAAGAATACCTGTAGGCTTCCTCTGAAAGTTCACATTCAAAGCCATCTATGTTTCTTCCTCCTCTTATCTCCTACCTGATTTTCTAGGCTTACCTCTGAGCAATGTAGAGAAAACATGCCCTCATACACACAATAGGAATAGAGTGACAGCATTTCACAAAACAAATTCCTGATATAATATTTTATGCTCAATACACCCTCCCTGTAAGCTCCAGCCACACCTTTAGTTTTTCTCAGTGTTGTTTTAATTAAACTTTCTGCTTCCCAGAAGAACCACCAGGCAAAAAGAAGACTTTATCCTCAAACTGTCAACCCAAAAGTTTCAGAACACTTTGGGTTGGATATTTTTTAATCAGTCAATACTGGACTTGTGGGCTAGAGCAATAGCATAGCAGTAGGGTGTTTGCCTTGCAAGCGGGCCAACATGGCTGACCCGAGTTCGATTTCTCCGCCCATCTTGGAGAGCCTGGCAAGCTACCAAGAGTACCTCACCCGCATGGCAAAGCCTGGCAAGCTACCCGTGACATATTCGATATGCCAAACACAGTAACAATTGTCACAGTGGAGACGTTACTGGATCTGCTCGAGCAAATCGATGAATGATGGGAGGACAGTGACAATGACAGTGACTGGACTTGGTTCAGGAGCCTGACCAGTGAAACACATTTTTGTTCATTATAATTAAGATATTTTCATCAAAGGAAAAATATATATATACACATATTTATAAGCATTAATTTGAGGGCTACATCCAGTGGTGCTTGGGGCTTACTCCTAGCTCTGTGTTTAGGGATCACTCCAGGGGTGACTATGTGCAATGTCAGGGATCAAACCAGAATTTGTTTTGTGCAAGATCAATGCCTAAACCCCTATAAGGTCTCTCCAGCTCCAAAATAAGTCCAATTATTTCATCTGTTTTTATGTCTTATTCTCTTTCCGTGTGTGTGTGTGTGTTTGTGTGTGTGTGTGTGTGCGTGTGTGTGGAGAGAAGTAGTACCTCTTCTTACCTTGAGCGTCTGTCAGAGACTAAAATATATTTTTTATTGGTAACCTGGCAATAAAAGTCACTCTAGAATCTATTGACAAAGTAATTCTTGAACCCTTGAGAGGTACCATGCTGTGCTTCTCATTGGCATGCTGTACAAAAGAAGTAAAAGGTGTGTGATTGTAAGGTATTTCTTACAGATCAGATTCTAAAGAAGTAAGAGTATATAGACTCATGAAACAAATGAAGAAGGTGGAATAAAACAATACATGGGTAAACTTTAAATGAATTATAGATAGCAAGCTACCCATGATCCGAGGAATACAGAAATCTGTGATCCAAGTGATCCAAGGAATACAGAAATCTGTTAGAGTTCAAAGTCTTCCTTTTCTAAAAGCATGCTAGGCACTTCAAGTAAATTATAGAAGATATCTGAAAAAAAAACTCTGCTCTGTTCCATTTTCCCAGAAGTTGGTGATAAGAGGATGCTGTGAACACTTTAAAGTTTTTCATTGATAAACTATATTCAATAGTTTATCTGATGTTGGTTCAACTCTAAAGCAGAACTAGGACATAGTTAAGATTATTTTCATTCCATCCTCAATCTCTTAGCTTACCCAGATGTCACTGGCATGCTGCTCCAGTCACCAGCCTGGTCTCAGGTCTCTCTCCCAGGCAGTTAATTTGCATGGATACAACTCTACCAACACATCTGTGTCGAAAGAAGGGGCTTCATCAAGAAATGTGCAAGTGAAATAAATGAAGGGTCTCATATTCTTGATTTTCACCTACCCATCAGCTGGGAAACAAAGATCCGTACTGCTCTTTGAGTGACAATGCATGGTCTAATATTTTTCCATAGTATCTTTGGATCAAGAAGAATGGATAATAGATGAAAAGTCTCTTAGGATTTAAGAATGTCCACTAGCAACTTTGGTAATCATTTTCTTCCATTACTGATTTCCTGTTTGAGTTAAGACACTCCCGTCATTCACCAGTACCCAAGCTTGTAGCTGCTAATTGATTTTCCACTCTTCTGCACAATTGAGTGACAGGTTTGATGGGCACAATTAGAACCACCTGCTACAAATTACTCCTTTTGTTATTGGGCAATTGCTCCTGGTCTAAGACTTTTAACACTTTGTGGAATAGAGAAGGGGAAGAAAAACAGATTTTCACTGATGAATAAAAATTTTATTCGCTAGGTCTAAAAATTAGAACATTTGTTAGACTTAGTTGCTTTGATTTCAGCCAAAGTATGAATGCATTTCTTGAATCCCAAAGTTACTAGAGATCATCGTCAAAATACATGTAGATCAAAGTCTTGTATCAACTAGCCATGGAATATTTAATATAACATTATCCAGTGATCTTTAATTCTGTAAATTTACCAAAAGTAAAAAAAAAAATCCTGCAACAGCATCTCATGGGGTGGGGTGCTGGTTAACATCTGGTAGTTCTCATGGATTGATCTTACTCTTTGCTCAGGAGTTTCTTTTAGCTCATATGGGGTGCTGGTATCCAACCAGCCACCACATCCCCGTACTATCTATCTAACCCCAACATCTAGTTTTTTTCTAGCTTTTATTGTGAATTCTATTGAAGCACTTTCACAATTTTGCCATTTTTCATCTGCCATATCTCCCCCAAATTTTGCAGTTAACATTTTATTTTCAATTGGGGCCAGCAGGCAATGTTTAAGGTGGGGTGGGGGTGTGTGTGTGAATCTGTTGCATAGATCAAACTCAGAGTGCTCTACTACTTGAGCTATATCCCAGGCCAGGTTAGCTTTTTCCATTATGGTCAAATGTACCTAACATAAAGTTGATCATTTGAAATATTTCTTTCATATTGTGGTTTTTGGGTAACACCTGACTATGTGCAGGGATCTCCCCCAGCTCAATGTTCAAGAGCCACTTGTGGAAATGCTCAGAGGACCAGGTCATGCCAAAACACCAATCTGAGCATCCAACATATGAACCGGGTGATCCAGTCCGTTGAACTTTCTCTCCAGCACCAATTCTTTTAAGTGAGTTTAAACAGTTTAGTGGCATCAAACACATTCATATTAGTGTGTAACTAACACCACCACCTATATCCAGGCCTTTTTTGCATCTTCCCAATCTGAAAATCTGTGCCTCCGATGTGTAAGACCCTGGATTTCATCCCCAGTCCAGCACCATTTAAATAGAGGGTTAAAGGTGCTTGCTTTGTACATGGCAGAGCCTGATTTAAGCCCTGGTACTGCATGTGATCCTCCCAGAATCCTTCCAGGAGTAATCCCTGAGCACAAAGTAAGGAGTAAGCCTTGAGGGCCACTTGATGTGACCCCTAAAACAAAAACAAAATTAGAACTCCTGGTTTCCCTTACTTTCCACCTCTGGCAAGATTTATTTCCCTTGTTTTAGTATCTAAACCACATCCTTAGGATCCAAAATTTTTAATCTTTGTTATGTATAATTTTTCTAATTCTTATATACTTGGGTCCATATCCAAGAAACTATTGCTAAATTAAATACCATGATATTTTATCCCTGTTTTGTCTAAGAGTTTTATTATTCTAACTTGTGCCTTTAGGTCTTTGATACACTTACAAAAAATTAGTTTTTGTAAACACTGTAAGGCAAGTGCCATAACTTCATTCTTTTAAGGTGCAAGTCTGGTTTTCCCATTAACATTGTTTAAAATCTTGATTCCCCCACACCCCAATGAACGGTTTGAACATGCTTTTCAAAAATTATTTGACTATGTATTTGAGGGATTATTTATGGACTTGCTCTACTTTACTCCATTAGTTTATGTGTATGTCTTCATGCCATGGTTCTGTTTTAATTTGTTTGGTTTAAGGTCCACATTCAAGCAGTTTTCTAGGTCTATTCCAGTTTTGTCCTTGAGGGCCACTCTTGGCAGTGCTCGGGACCTTGCTGTGCTCAGGATGAAACCTGTACTTCTGCAAGCAAAGCACATACTCAGTCTGTTAAACTTTCCCTCTGGCCCAAAGATTAGTGTAACTTGTTAGTAAGTTTATAAATGAGAAACTCTAGAACTTCCAACTTGGTTTCTGTTTTATTTTAAGTGCAGGTCACATTTCAAATGAATTTTAACATGTATTTTGCTATTTCTGTAAAACTTATCATTGGGACCTGAATAGGGACTGAATTAAATCTGTAGAACCCTTTCCATAGTAGACCATTTTAACAATAAACCACAAAATCTTTGAACTTGGGGTATCTTTTAATTTTATTTTTGTCTTCTTTAGTTTCAGCAATGTTTTGTGGTTTTACCTCTCGGGTTGTTTTTTCTAAGTATTGTTCTTATTTTGTTCTTATTTTGCTATTATAAATAGCATTTTTATAGTTTCTTATTCATATTATCATTAGTATAACAAAATGCAACTAATTTTTCTGTGTTGAAATTGTATCCTGCAATTCTGCTGAATTTGCTTATCAGTTCTAACAGATTTTTTAATTTTTTTTGTAGAATGCAGTAAACTTTTATTTTTAAAAAACCACATTTTGATTTGTCTTCAAATTGTACAATAAGAACATTCTTGTCAATACAAATTAAAGCAAGTTAGAAGAACATAGACTGAACAGAGAAAGTACACCTCCATTCGTGCCTCCTTCCAGTCAATAGCGCTGCTCTCCCCAGAGGGCAATGTCATGATGAACAGTATGGTGCTTCTTTTCCAGTATTATTTCTGAGTATTGTAGCATTGCATTGCATTGTCCTCCTGTTGTTCATCGATTTGCTCAAGTGGGGACCAGTAATGTCTCCATTGTGAGACTAGTTGTTACTGTTTACGGCATATGAATATACCATGGGGAGCTTGCCAGGCTCTGCCGTGCGGGCAGCATACCCTCAGTACCTTGCTGGGCTCTCTGAGGGGGACGGAGGAATTGAACCCAGGTTGGCCACATGCAAGGCAAATGCCGTACCCACTGTGCTATCACTCCAACCCATTTCTGAATATAGAGTATGTGTATATCCAAAGCTATATTTCTTTTAGAGACTTTTGCAAGAAACAATATTGACCAATTCAGCATGTTTAGTTCTTTAGAAATGCCATCAAGAAGATCTTGTGATAATAATCATTCTGTTGACTTCCGTTTTAAAACTAATGATATTCTCGCTAATCTGTTGTTTATTTTTCTAAGAGAAAGAAATTTATTGTTTTTATATTCATTCAGAAAGAGTCAGTTATTTGAAAATATCATTTAAAAATGTTAAAAATTGTGGGGCTGGTGCAACAGTGCAGCAGGTAAGCCCTTGCCTTTTTTGTGGCTGGCCCAAGTTCAATCCCCAGTATTTAATGTGTCCCCCAGCCTGACAGACATGATCTCTGAACAAAGAGCCAGGAGTTGTCCCTGAGCATCACCAGGTGAGGCTCAAAATTAACTAACAAAAATGGAATTATATAAGGGCAGGAGACACTCAGATTTAATAACAAATACAAATGCAGCTTCAAAAAAATACTAGTAATTGCATTTACTGGAAGAAATACAACTGTAATTATGAGTTCAAAACTAGTTCCTAATAGTTTAAAAACAAAACCTTAATTTAGGGATTAGAGATATAATTGCATCATTTTTAAAATTTATTTTAATATAAGAGTATTGCTATTTATTCAGTCATTGATTAGGCTGATTGAATTGGACATGAACTCCACCTTACTTTTTTTTCTTTTTATAAATTTATTTACTGAATCACCATGAGAGTTACAAAGACTTCGGACTCAAGTCTCGGTCATACAATGATGAGACATCAGTTTCTTCAGCAATGCCCATTCTCCCCCCACCAAAACCCCCAGTATACTCTCCATCCCACACCCACCCCTACCTGTGGGGCAGATGATTTCCACATTACTCTCTCTCTCTACTTTGATTAAATTCAGTATTTTGACACCAGATCCATCATTATTATTTGGGATTTTACTCCAACACTCAGATCTGCCGAAAAGGCAACCATAGACAATTTGTTTTCTATTGCTGATTATGAATAACATATGATATCGCACGGCCACAGTAGTGACTGCGCTTTTGGAATTTTAAAACTTCAACAATTAAATCTGGAGGGATTTCTGCCCAAACCTGCTGGGTTCTGAAATTTGTTCCTGAGTCTCTGGGATCATGGACGTTAAGCAGCTTGATCAGGAGCCAGAGAGGCCATTCGTGGGTGGCAACTCCAAGTCTTGTTGGGGAGGAGACCCATGAGACCCCGTGTGTCTTGTCACTGCGGGTGCAAACCTGACTGTTCAATGGCCTCTGGAGGATGGCAGTCACTGAGATGCCAGGGGAAACAGGCCAAGGCACAAAACCTATTCCCACCTGGAGTGGTCAAGCCCCAGTAACCTACTGCAGGAACAGGACGCATTTCTGCCAAAAGCCTTTGGGTTCCAAGATTCGTTTCTGAGTCTCTGGGATCATAGCCGTTAAGCAGTTCGATTAGGAACCAGAGAGACCATACCTCCAATTATATAGCTGAGCTGGAGGTGGTTTGTGGGTGTGTCTCCCACATATCTAACTTTTGGCTGTTTACTTCCTTGGTAAACTTTGCCCCACATTTTTGGGGTCTGGCCAAAGGCACAGTAGCAATTTGGAGGTATCTAGAAATATGAAGGCATCATCAGGCTGCTGATGTACTCGTCTCACAGGTACAGATTGACTTGCTAGCGGCACCATACTCCAATGTAATCGGCATTATTAAACGGTTTGTAAATTGCGGTAAATAGATAGTGCAAGAAGTAATGTGAGTGGAAGATTTAATTTGGCAGACAGAAGGTGGGACAAAGTTATTTTAAAAAAATCAAAGATTTTTCCAGGTAAAAACTTCTGGGAAGACATGGTGCTCTTATCATAAATTTTACTTTACCTGTCTGGATTTAGAAATTTTAAATTTGTTGTTTAAGATTACACTTTTGACATAGAAAGATTGCATTCATCTGAGGAACTTAAAGTAACAAAATAGGAGACTAACACCCAAGAATGGCCGAGATTAGTACCAGGAGTTTTGCTCCATGGCTTGGAGGCCAGCCACACATGCTAGGGGAAAAGGCAGCTCAGATAGAGAAGGGAGCACCAAATAAAGCTTGCTGAAAGTAGACTATAGACCAAACATGATTGCCACTCAATGCCTCTTTTGCAAACCACAACACCCAAAAGGAGAGAGAGAACAGAGGGAAATGCCCTGCCATAGAGCCAGGGTGGGATGGGGGGAAGGGAGGTGGGAGGGATACTGGGATCCGTGGTGGTGGGAAATCGGCACTGGTTGAGGGATGGGTATTTGATCATTGTATAATTGAAACCCAAGCACAAAATTTGTAAGTCTACAACTGTACCTCATGGTGTCTCACTAATAAAAATTTTTAAAAAATATTACACTTTTGAGAGATGTCAAAGTTGCATTTGTATTTGTTATTAAATATAGGTGTCTCCACCCTTATATAATTCCATTCGATGCCTATTTTTTTTTCTATTTTTTTATCACCAGATTTAAAAAATGCCCAAAATAGAGAGAGTATGGGGGGAATTGTCTGCCATAGAGGTAGGGGATAGTTTGGAAGGGGAGCGATACTGGGGACATTGGTGGTGGAAGATGTGCGCTGGTGGAGGGATGGTTGCATCATAGATAAAAACTATCCAAGTATTTTTTCTTTTATTTTTTATTGAATCACCATGAGAAACAGTTACAAAGCTTTCATGTTTGAGTTTCAGTCATATCATGATAAAACTCCCATTCCTCCACCAGTGCACATCTTCCACCACCAATGTCCCCAATATCCCCCCCTTCCTGACCCTCCCCTGCCTCTATGACAGACAATTTCCCCCATACTCTCTCTTTACTTTTGGGCATTATGGTTTGCAATATAGATACTGAGAGACTATCACGTTGGTGCTTTATCTACTTTTAGCACACATTTCCCACCCCGAGTGATCCTTCCAATCATCATTGACTTAGTGATTCCTTCTCTATTCTCCACCAGCTCATGAAACAGGCTTCTAACTATGGAGCAATATTCCTGGCCTTTGTCTCTGCTGTCCTTGTGTCCCAGTACTTTTGATAAAGATAATTATTTTGTGAAGTTACTTCCAATGTATTACTTTTATTCAGTCTGTTGTTTTAGGTAATACAAACACAGTCCTTATTAATCCTTCTCACACTGCTGTCTGCTGAGGACCATGTCATTCTTAGACAGGGAAAAAACTTTTTTTCCACCTATATACTTTAGTAGGTAAATTGATGAAAAGATGTTATATTCAACTAGAATATTTAAATAAATTTCTCCTTAGGAAATATATACTTTTGAAATTCAAAATGCTTATTTTGAAATGGGAAAAATTGATATGTACCAAAGGTTTGTTTTAATATCTTTTTAAAAATACATTTCAATACCCAAGTACACTAATACCCATACTAACACCCAAGGACAGTAGAAACAAGGGCCAGGGAACTGGTCCATGATTTGAAGCCTGCCTCAAGTTCTGGGTAAAAGGCAGTTGGGATCGAGAAAGGACTGCTATGATAGGTGGAAATGATCATTCTGGATAAGAAGTGAGTGCTGAAATTGTGTAAAGGAACAAACTAAATGACCTCTCAGTACCTGTATTGCAAACTATGATGTCCAAAAGGAGAGAGAGAGATTAAAAAAAAAGAAAGAAAAGTGCCTGCCATAGAAGCAGACCGGCAGACTGACTGGGTGATGGTGGCAGAAGGGAAACTGGGAACACTGGTGGTGGGAAATACGCACTGGTGAAGGGATGGGTGTTAGAACATTGTATGACTGAAACCCAACCATGAACAGCTTTGAAACTATGTATCTCAGAGTAATTCAATAAAAAATTAATACTTCTTTTAAAACTACAGAAAAAACAAAAATATTTTTAAAAATACATTTTTAATTAAAATTTAATATTAGCGCCATGACACCATGAGCAGTATTTTCTTGACAAACTGATGGAAGACATATTTTTCTTGCTTACACTTATTTGGGGAGGAGTACTAAAAGTTCACTCCTAACTCAGTGCTCAGGAATCGTTCTTGGCCAGGCTCTGAGGACCATATGTGGTGCTGAGGATCAAACCAGAGTTGGCTGCATATAAGGCAAGCACCTTACCCTCTGTACTATCTCTCTAGACTTTTCTATTTACAGAATTGATTTGAGCATTCTATTTCTGGTTCTACAAATTATTGCCCTATACAATTTGACTTCATAAGTAGAAACACCCAAGAAAGATATTTTATCCTTTTTAAAAAAAGATAACATTTTTACTGAATTCTTTAGAAATAATTTCCAGATCATGCTGGACAAGAACTGAGTGTTAAAAGTAGGTAAAGGGATATACATGATAACCTTTCAGTATCTATATTGCAAACCACAATGCCAAAAAGGGAGGGAGGGAGGCGGGGGGGGGGGGGAGAGAGAATGAGAGAAAGAGAGAGAAAAAGAGAGAGAGAGAGAGAGAATAGAGAAAGCAATTTGAATAGAGGTGCCTACCATAGAGGTAGGCTGGTGGCGGGGAGATGGGATTGATGAGAGGGAAACTGGGGACACTGGTGCTGGGAAATGTACACTGGTAGAGAGATGGGTGTTGGAACACTGTATGACTAAAACCTAATAATGAACAGCTTTGTAAGGGTCTATCTCACAGTGATTCAATAATATATGTGTATATATACATATTAGAAATATTGTTCTGGTTTAAAACCAGGGTAAAACCTACACAATTAACTGCATTTTGCCCTTAAAACATCTCGTTTGATCTAATTGACCTCGGTAAAACCCAGAAAAATGCTAGATATGGTAAAACTACTTTGGCATATTCCCAAACAAATGATTTTAAAGCACAGAACTAAAATGATTTTAAAAGGTCATTTGATCTATTACCATAAGCCAGAGTTTTCAAACCTTCCTCGTGTTGAAACCAAATAGCCAGCCACAGTAAAGAACATTAACTCTGCTCTTGCTTCTTTCTTAGTGGGAAACAGATACTCAAGAGGTTGTCTAATATTATCCAGAGTTAATTTCTTCCAATATATAATTTTAAAAACTGATTTTGCTGAATAGCTTTGTTAACAATGCCATCCTCTGAAAGAAACAAGGAAAATTAGAGTCCTATTTAATTTGAAGTTTTTAAGATTCAATAAATGACTCCTATATACAACTACTTGCCTATGATACACTTGCCAATTCATGAAGCAGAAAATTTTTATCATTTTGAAAAATAATAAATCAAGACAAAATAGCAAAATATAGTAGACTAAATAGCCCTAAGATGAAGAAAGAACAATATAAAATATTCTCATGAATAATGATACTGGAGCCTAGGTTCACAGATGAAGCAATTGCTGCCAGTATTGAGCAAATGCTGTAGTATAAGGAATTAGCTACACATTCTGATGTTAGGGCAGTATAGTTAACAGGCCAGAGTATCTGTGATATAGGGTCTTGCTGACCTTCTAGCACTGCAATTTCAGGTACCCACTGGTCATGATAGTTATGCAACTCTGACTGAAAGAATGAAAGCTATGTTATGAGAATATGGACAAATGGAAAAGTAAAGAAAATTACAATAGCATCTAAAAATATTTAGCTCGATAAATTTTGCCTTCAAAATACATTTATATAAAGTTATGTTACTACTTCAGTATGGTTAAAAATGCTCTTCTAGGCCAGAGTTATAGTACCGGGTTTAAGGTGCATGCTCTTCATATAGTTACCTGAGTTAAATCCCCACCACTACATAGTCTCCCAGCAAAGAAAGTGAGTAGCCCCTGAGCACTTCCAGGTATGTATGGCCTGATTAATAGGTAAAATAGTTTTCTAATTTAAAATATGTGCTATTTATATCAATAATTTTATCTGCAGAAAAATATTTACAAAAGCATGAAGAAAATCAATATGCTCTGCAAAAATGGATACCACGAATGCCTAAGATCACTAGCTGTTGCTAGTAATGTTTGTAAAACAATGAAAATTTTTACCTTTCCATATTTCTTTTCTCTTTCCTCCCCCGTATGTTTCAAGAATCTTCTATTCTTGAATGACCCCAATGCTTTTGTTTCCATTAACAAGTTAAATATCCGTGGCAAAGAAAAACATTCAAAATTGAATGTTTTGAATTGAAAAAAATTGAAAAGTCTAAACTTACTTTCCCCTTTGGTTTCCTGGGTAATTTTATCAGGCTTCTCCTTTCTCATTGTTTCAGCTGACCTGGCAAAAGAAACTATTAAAGATATTCCAAACTTCACATGTATTGAAAATAAATTTTTCAAGATCCTTTTCAACTTAACTTGAAATTTCAATGCTAGTTAAATTTTAATATTCACATATTTCTATTAGTTATTCATGTGAAAGCACATTGCAAGTTTTCTAGATTCTGTTTTTGGTATATTCATACTGCTAAGAGGATATTGCCACCAATCAATAGACACTAATTCATTCCATTATTTGGGGAGGGGGAAAAGCGGATGTTCTTCCTTGGATTTGTTGCTAGGGTTTAAAATTTATCTTCAGTGAATATGTTTCTGTGAGAACGTTTGAATATGCCAAGGAATCCATGTGCCCGTGAATAAAGTAATTTGGAAGAGGTACAAATGCTACTTACTCTAGTCTGTATTTCATTCTCAACAGGCGAGGATAGTAAAGTGTGAATGTACATTCTTGACTGGCAGATGCACATTCAGAAATGCATAAAATCCTTTCTGCTGCCACCTGCCAACGTCCACCACACACATATTATGGCATATAATGCGTTGTGTGACCAAATTACAGGCACTTGATGTGCAAGGAAAGTATTTCTGGCTTTAAGGACTTGGTTATCGATCTTCTGAAACAGAAACTGGACTCCATTGTTTGAAAGAAATAATCCTGTCAGTGAAAATCAAATTCTCTTAACTTGTTTGTTTTGGGGAATCATCCTGATATTTGACATTTAAAAATAATGTCCAGGGTCTTTGTCCATTTTTCTGCTCCATCTTCTGAAGAATTCATGAAAATACTTACTGGTACTGTTCTATGAACCTCATTCTGTTTTAATAACATTTTTATATTCCTGGAAAATAAACATAACTATTTCCGTTCTCCCTCTTCCAGATTTGAACAGGCTTTTATTACCAGTTTGATCAGTAGTATGGTAACAACTGAAGACAGTTATTTTTGGATAGCTCTTCAAGACCAAAACAATACAGGCGAATACACTTGGAAGACTGCAGGGTGGAAGTCTGAGCCGGTGCAGTACACACACTGGAATGCACATCAGCCCCGTGAGTAGAAGGAACTGTAGAACTATATTTGACATCACTGGTCCCTCTTGGATATTTAGCCTAAAATTTCTTCCATATTTTGTTCCTCTTCCTTTGATTCTTCTTTCGTGTTTTCTTAATGCTAAATCAGCTAAAGCAATTAGAACAGGTTTCCAGTAGGTGAAAGGTGAAAGGTTTTCTTTTGGCAGAGGGGGCGAGGTTTAGAGGACTCTTCCCAAGCCACATTCAGGATGTCCAGGCGCTCTTCCCCACATTTCTCAGCCAACCAGGCCTATGAGAGGTGAGAGGTGAGAGGCAGTGCTACTCAGGTCCTGTGCCGGAGTCATTCCAGTGATGTTCATAGTCCTCCAGGGTCAGACCCACAAGGGCTCAGTGTTCTCTGGGGGGGTGCAACATTCAGGGGATTATGTAATGTGAGAGATTGAACTGGGGTTAGCCACATGTAAGGTATGTCCCTTAATCCTGTACTCTCTCTCCAGTCCCCGATTATTTTTAAAAGTTTAATCCATGTGAGTTTTGGTGTTTTTTTTTTTTTTGACAGATTCAAGGTGTAAATTCCTGGCTCAAAATCACACATGCCTATAGAATCAGAAGTGAAGGCAGTTTACTAACAGAGCATCAAAATACATGTGAGAAAAACCAATATTACTGAAAAGAGAAATAGATGAATATACTCTTATAGTTGAAGTAGTTAACAGTCCTCTATCATAAATGAATAGATCCAGCAGGCAGAAAATCAGTAAGGACAAAGTTTAACTCAATAGCACCATCAGTCAAATATGTATAGTTGACATCCATAGACTTCTTCATCTAACAACAGCAGATTATATGTTCCCAAACGCACAAAAACATTCACCTAGATTGACCACATTCTTAGTCATAAATCACAGCTTAACATATTGAAAAGAATAGAAATCATACAATATCTACTCTCAGACTACAAAGAAATTAAACAGAAAATCAGTAACAAAGACAGAAAAATCCCAAAATACACAATGAACAATACATATCCAAATAACATGCAGGACAACAGAGAAATATCAAGAATTTTAAAAGAAAAGAGAGAGAAAACACAAAGTACTGATTGCTTAAATGAAAGACTGGACAACACTACAGATTCATGAATATTAAAAAGATGGTAAATGAATATTATGAGAAATTAACTCAAAATTTGGCACATAAAATATACTGATTCCTTTAAAGACATAGCCTGCAAAAAAATCACAAATAAATGTTATCTAAATTTGCCTAAAGCTACAAAATAAATTGGATTAATAAGTAATAACATTCCAAAATAGAAAGCACTAGGCACAGATGGATTCACTAATTCTACAAAACAATCCAGGAATAAATTTTAACAGTTCTCTACAGCCTCTTCTGGAAAATTAAAGCAGCAGGTAGGGCTCATACTATGATGCAAGATTACACTAATATCAAGATCTGACAATGACATTATTAGAAAATAAAGCTGTCAATGAATATTTCTCATTAACATGTATTGAAATCCCTGATAAAATATTAATAAAATTAATTAAAGTATGAAAAAATTTTACACCCATTGGCAAGTAGAACTTGTCCAAGGTATTCAAGGCTGGTTCAGCAACCAAAAATCTGGGCCAGACAGATACAGCAGGTTGGGTAATTCCCTGCGTGTGGCCCAAAACCCAAACAACAAACAGAAAGTATAGTCCATGGGAGTATGATGATGCAAGCAGGTCAATCTGTACCTGTGAAGCGAGTGCATCAGCAGCCTCATGGCACCTTCAGGCTTCTAGATACCCCAAAATTGCTGCTGTGCCTTTGGCCAGACCCCAAAACTTGGGGCAAAGTTTACCAAGAAATTAAACGGCCAAAAGTTAGGTATGTGGGAGAACACACCCACAAACCACCTCCAGCTCAGCTATATAATTGGAGGCAGGGCCTCTCTGGTTCCTAATTGAACTGCTTAGTGGCCATGATCCCAGAGACTCAGAAACAAATCTTGAAATCCAGCAGCTTTTGGCAGAAATGCGTCCAGTCCGTGCAGTAGGCTATCGGTGTGGGCCACACCAGGTGGGAATAGGTTTTGTGCCTCGGACTTTTCCCCCTGGTGGCCTGGTGGCCATTATCCTCCAGAAGCTACTGGACAGTCAGGTTTGGGCCCGCAGTGATGAGACACCTGGGGTCTCACAGGATGGGGGTGGAACCGGCCCTTTCCAGCCCATGCCAACAAGACCCCGAGTCTCCGTCCACGAACAACTGGTCTGGCTCCTGATCAAGCTGCTTAATGGCCATGATCCCAGGGACTCAGAAACAAATCTCGAAACCCAGTGGCTTTTGGCAGAAATGCATCTGGACCGTGCAATAGGTTACTGTTGCTGGGCCACCACAGGGGGAAAGGGTGCTGCCTGCTCCCTCTTGGTGGCCTGGTGGCCAGCATCTTCCAGAAGCCATTGGACTGGAGGTTTGGGCCCACAGTGACGAGACACGCGGGGTCTCATGGGATGGGGGTGGAGCTGGCTCTTTCCTCACCGTCCCAACCCTGAGTCACCGCTCACAAACGGCCTCTCTGGCTCCTGATCAAGCTGCTTAAGGGCCATATTCCCAGAGACTGAGTAACAAATCTCGAGACCCAACGGCTTTTCACAGAAATGTGTGTGGGCCACAAATCTCTGGACCACCCCAGGTGGGAATAGGTTTTGTGCCTTGGCCTGCTCCCCCTTGGTGGCTCGATGGTTGCCATCTACCAGAGACCATTGGACAGTCAGGTTTGGGCCCGCAGTGATGAGACACATGGGGCCTCACGGGATGGGAGTGGAGCCGGTCCTTTCCTCCCCACCCAAATGAAACCACGAATTGCCAGCCACGAACGGCCTCTCTGGCTCCTGATCAAGCTGCTTAATGGCCATGATCCCAGAGACTGAGAAACAGATCTCGAAATCCATCGGCTTTTGGCAGAAATGTGTGTGGGTCACACAGTAGGTTACTGGCTCTGGGCCACCCCAGGTGGGAATAGGTTTTGTGCGTTGGCCTGCTCCCCCTTGGCAGCTCGGTGGCTGCCTTCCACCAGAGACCACTGAACATTCAGGTTTGGGCCCGCAGTGACGAGACATATGGGGCCTCATGGGATATGGGTGGAACTGGCCCTTTCCTCCCCACTCTAACGAGACCGTGAGTCACCGCCCACAAATGGCCTCTCTGGCTCCTGATCAAGCTGCTTAATGGCCATGATCCCAGAGACTCGGGATCAGATCTCGGAACCCAGCAGGTTTTGGCAGGAAAAAAATCTCCAGATTTAATTGTTAAAATTTTGGAATTTCAAAATTGCGCAGCCACTACTGCAACCACGTGACATCATATATTATTCATGACCAGCAATAGAAAACAAATTGTCTACTGTTGCCTTTTCAGCAGATCTGAGTGTTGGGGTAAAATCCCAAATAATAATGGTGGGTGTGGTGTCGAAATGTTGAATGTGATCAAAGTATAGAGAGAGTGATTTGGAAATCATCTACCCCACATGTAGGGGGAGGGTGTGGGATGAGGGCATACTGGGGTTTTTGGTGGTGGAGAATGGGCACTGGTGAAGGTACGGGTGTTTCATTGTATGACCAAGACTTAAACTCAAAAGCTTTGTAACTGCTTTCACGGTTATTCAATAAATAAAATTATAAAATTGGGGAAAAAAAGTATAGTCCATTACATTAATAGGCTAAAGAAAAAGAATCACGTGATTATATCAATATATGTAGGGGAAAAAATTAACAAAAACCCAACAGCCATTTGCATTAAGAATTGATATTAGAGGGGCTCTTTTTATAATTGACATAGAACATATACAGAAAACACACACCTATCATACTAAATATGGAGAAACTAAAAACTTTCCCACTAATATTAGGTATAAAAAACTTCATCTCCAGTTATTTATTTTGTTGGGGTTGACGCACACCCTGCAGTCCTCAGGGCTTACTCCTGGCTCAGTGCTCATTCCTGCAAAGCTCAGGGGAACATTCATGGTGCCAGATATTGAATCTGGTCAAATGTTTGCAAGGCAAATGCCCTACTCACTGTACTATCACTCTGGTCCCTCTATCATTGATTTAAAACATTTTACTAGGAATCCTAGTTAATAAAATAAGAAAAGTAAATAAAATTAATACCTATTGTGAGAAAATAAAACTTCACAAAAACTTTGCGATTGCGAATGTAGAAAAATTAAAATCAATTTTAAAAATGCCTGAAACAATAGTGATTATAGAATTGTGAGATACAAGACTAATGTACAAACTAAATCACTTGTATGATTGAATATTGGCAAATTCATATAGGCAATGAAAAAGTTTAATTTAAAATAAAAATCTCAAAATAAAATAATATAAAAAACTCATTACTCCTAATATCCCAGGAAATTAGGTGCTAAAGTATAAATTGACAAATTAGGTAAAATATACATGAATAAATCTAGAAAATCTTTGAGAGACATCAAATAACTGAATATGTGAAAGCTACTGCATAATCATGGATAGGAAGATTTTGGGGTCTTCACAAATTGGTCTATAGATTCAACACAAGCACAATTAAAAGTCCAAGTAATTTTGTGTACAACTGTAAACAGAATATAAAGTTTTTAAGAAACCAAACATCTAAAATAACCAACACAATATTAAAAATATAGAACAAAGTCAGAGATGAATGCTACCTAACTCCTATGCTCATCAAAACAGTGACAAAAACAAATAGACAAATCAGGAGTTGGAACAATAGTACAGGTATTAAGATGCTTACCTTGTATGCAGTCAACCCCTATTTGATCCATGGCACCACATATGCCTCTCCCCTATATATGTCATTCCTGAGCACAGAACCAGTAATACTCATTGAATCACCAGATGTCACCCAACTCACCATCCCACCCACAAAGTTGCTACAACTGGACATCAACATGCGAAAACAAAAATGACGAAAGGATTTAGAAACAAAGCCAATGCTACGCTCAAAAATTAACTCAAATTGGATCCTAGACCTAAATGAGGTGCAAAGTTTTAGCAATGCTAGGGGATAACATAATAACCTAGATATTATGTATTTTAAATGACTTTTAGATATTACCCCATAGTATCAATTAATGAAGATATAATTGATGATTTGGACTTTATGAAATGAAATACTTCTGCTCTGAGAAAGACAATGTTAAGAGAACAAAAAAAAAAATGCTGAAAGGAAGTATTTAACCAATCGTCACTGTCACTGTCACTGCCCTCCCGTTGTTCGATTTGCTTGAGCGGGCCCAGTAACATCTCCATTGTGAGACTTGTTGTTACTCTGTTTGGCATATCGAGTATGTCACAGGAAGTTTGCTCAGCTCTACCGTGTGGGCGAGATACTCTCGGTAGCTTGCTGGGCTATCCGAGAGGAGCAGAGGAATCAAGACTGGGGTCGGCCCAGATGGCCAACTGATAAAAAAAAAAAAAACCTTTTGTATGAAGAGCTATTAGAACTCAACATAGAAAAAAATCCCAATTTAAAAGTAAAAAAATATTAAATATAAAATATATAAGTGTCAAGATGTAAATAAAGATACATTGAAAATAATGTCATTAGGAAATTAAAAATTAAAACAATGAGATTCCATATATGCTAATTATAATTAACAAAAATCAAAAACACGGACAACACCAAATGCTGGCAAGGATGTTGAATTGCAGGAATGTTCATATATTGCTGTTGGGAATACAAAATGGTATAACAACATCAAAAGAGAGCTTGACATTTTCTAGTAAAGTGAAACATGCTATTACTATTCAATCCATCAGTCACAGTTTTTGCTATTTACATAGATGAGTGGAAAACTTAAATCCACAAAAAAAACCTGCACATGGATTTTTATAGATGCATTATTCATACTTGGCAAAATTTGAAAGCAATAATAAAGATGTTCTTCAGTAAATGAGTGGATAAATATACTTTGGTACATTCAGACAATGTATTGCTATTTAGCACTAAAAAGAAATAATTAAGCCAGTAAAAGATATGGAGGAAACTTGAATATATAGTACTAAGTGAATAATCCAATACAAAAGGGCTACATATTGTACGATTCCAAACACATGACATTCTGGAAAAAGGAAAACTGAGACAATCCAAAAATAGTACCAGGGAAAGAGGGAAGGAGGAGTAATTAAGCAAAGCACTAAGTGCTTTTCAGCCAGTGAAACCAATTTATATTTATATATTTTTATTTTAATAATTTTTAATAATTATTTACTTAGGGGTTTTGTGCCACACCCAGAGATGCTCAGGGTTTAATCCTGGCTCTGCACCAAGGAATCACGCCCAGCAGGGTTCACGGGTCCTGGGGAATCAAACCTGGTTGGCCCCATGCAAGAAAAAATGCCCTACCTGCTGTACTGACACTCCAGTCCCTTATATTTATATATTAACTACAATGGTGTATATGTGTCATTATGCATTTTCCATGCCCATACAAGAGGTAAACCCTGATGTAAACCATGGGATTTGGATAAAAAACGATGTGAAATGAAAATTAACATTCATTTTAACCAATGTGGTACCATAGTACTGAGGAATGTTAGTTGGGGAATGTTAGAAAAGAGCATAAAGGAACTCTGTATTCTGCTCAGTTTCGCTGAGCTCCTGAAATGCTCTAATATATATGTATATATATATATATTAGATTTTTATTTTCATTGTACTTTTTAAAGACACTTGCTAGGTAAAGTTAAGACAAATTAGATCTTTTGTGTTTAAGCATTGGTTAGGAACTTTGTGTAGAAAAGGATACTTTGCATAGCTCTAAACCAGAAGCATCACAATTCAGTCAATAAACAACCTTCTCATTCAACAAATATGTCATTGTTATTAAAATGAAGAGAATATTAAAAATCCCATGTCACATTATTGCTGCAAAAATGCAGTTATCATTTCTAATATACTTTGGAATTTTGTTAGGAATGTCTATACCTGTCAAAATAAATTAATACATTTTGAGTAGACAAAATTCTTGGTTTTTAATGTTACCTTCCTTGGGGCATATTTGGATGTCTAAAATCTGGAATTGAAGCAGAGTTCCTTGTCATTCATAAGTTTCTACTGTAATTTATTTGAGTGGCACTACTCTTTTTCTTTTTTCCCTGAAGCAAAAATAATACAGTGATGCTCAGTTTGGCTGCTCATGCTGATTGACATTGAATAAATTGTCTCTGAGTAAGATGAAAATGTAAATCTTTTTTGAAGAAAATGGCAATATAAAAGCCCCTGTGTTTCCTTTTTTTTTTTTTAAATTGCAGTTTGCAGAAACACCACCCTAAATCACAATTTTTTCCCTGCCTGTCACAAAAGAATCCATTAGTTTGGTCCCATGTCAGAAACTTAATCCAACCAAGACAGACTATATAAATTGACCACTGAACAGTCAGCTTTCTGCTTTCTATAAACTAACCCAATACTCTGTCCCTATGTTTCACTATCAAAATATTCAATCTATTTAATAGAGGAATAGTTATGCCATTTCATATAACAGATTTTAGACATCCATATATTAGGGTTTTCAAATAGTAAATACACATATATACTGCAACGATACACTGTTATTAATTTATAATCATTATCAATTAATGGGCTTCAATGAATGCCCTAGCCAATCAGGGCATTCAAGCCCAATACATCAGGATCCTCCGTGAGCTGTATTGCGGATTCACTACCAGGATCTCACCATTCTACAAAGAAGTGATCGTTGATATCAAGAGAGGGGTGCGGCAGGGTGATACCATTTCACCGAAACTCTTCAGTGCCACCCTCGAGAACATCATGCGGCGACTGGAATGGGAAGGAATGGGAGTGAAGATAGATGGTCAGCAACTACACCACCTCCACTTTGCTGATGACATTGTTTTAATAACACCAAACATCAGCCAAGCGGCACAAATGCTAGCTGACTTTGACCGTGAGTGTGGAAAGGTAGGACTACAGCTGAATCTTACGAAGACAATGTTTATGAGAAACAGCCTTGTTCCTGACGCCCCATTCGCTCTCAATGGAACGACCATCTCCGAATGCAACAGCTATGTGTACCTAGGTCGAGAGGTCAACATGACAAATGACCTGGCACCCAAGCTGCGCAGGAGGAAGAGAGCGGCTTGGAACGCCTTCAAGAACGTCGAAGAAATAGCTAAGAGGACAAAGAACCTCCAGCTCCGGGCACATCTCTTTGATTCCACTGTTCTTCCTGCATTAACATATGCCTCAGAGACCTGGGCCCTACGCAAACAAGATGAGAACGCCATTCAGGTCTCCCAAAGAAGAATAGAAAGAGCTATGCTTGGAATATCACGTTTCACTCAAATGAGAGAACGAATCCGGAGTTCTGACATCCGTCGACGATCAAGGATCAGGGATGCTGTCTCATTTGCCAAGGTGTCGAAAATCAGATGGGCTGGTCACGTAATGAGATTTAAAGACGACCGTTGGACTAGAGCTGTTACTGATTGGATTCCACGGGATGTCAAGAGACCGCGTGGCCGCCCACCTACCAGATGGTCAGACTTCTTTGTCAAGGTCATGAACGATCGGTTTGAGGCCCTCCATGTTCCCGGAGTGAACAGATGCCATTGGGCTACACTAGTACGCGACAGGGACTAATGGAGACGTTACTGGCGCCCGCTCGAGCAAATCGACGACTAACGGGAAGTTAAGTGATTAAGTGATTAAGTGATCAATTAATAACTTATCATCAATGTCAATGTTTCTATACTTCCACCCACACTTCAGCACTACCCAAATTTTTATAACAAATCCAAAGCACTGTATTATTTTATCCATGACTATTTCAGTATTGTCTCTAAAAGATAGTTTTTCAGAAACATAAACATAAAGCATTTAACACACCTTAATGCAATTAACTATAATTCCATAACACCTAAATCAATCAACGCTCACACTTTGAAATGACTCAAATATATAATAATGTATTTTCTAGTTTGATTCAGGATCTAAAATACCTTCACACATTGCAATTTATTGACTGATCTCATAAGGCCTATTTTATAGCACAGCAGTTGGGCATTTGCCTTGCATGCAGCCAACATGGACGACCCGAGTTCGATTCCTCTGCCCCTCTCGGAGAGCCCGGCAAGCTACCGAGAGTATCTTGCCCGCATGGCAGAGCCTGGCAAGCTCCCTGTGACGTATTCGATATGCCAAACACAGTAACAACAAAGTCTTCAATGGAGACGTTACTGGGCCCGCTCGAGCAAATCGATGATCAATGGGAGGGCGCCCATTAATTAATTTAATAAATTAAATTAATGGCATGAAATTAATTAATGGCAACTGACATTACAAAATATGGGAAAATGAGACACGATATGCTCTGAACATATATACAACCATCTATTAAATATATTTGTAATGTCACTTGCCATTTAATCTTTCGATTTATCTTCCTTGATAACTCCTTTTTAATTTATTTTAACATTAATTTTGGAGGGGAGCACATCTTGCAGTGTTCAGGGATCACTGCTGATAGTACTTGGGGTGCCATATGTGCTGCCAGGTATGGAATCCAGGCCTCCTGCTTACAAACCAAATCTTCTGACCACTGAACTCTCTCTCCAACCCTTCCTAAATATTTTTTGGTTCTGGGGACCATAGAGATAGTACAGCAGATAGAGTGCTTGCCTTGCATTTATCCTACTGAAGTTCATTTCTTGGTAACCAACAGGGTACCCTGAGCCACCACCAGAAGTGATCCTTGACCAGAGAGCCAAGGATAAGCCATGAATGACTCCAAGTATGGCCCCAAAACCAAGAAATTAGGCCCTCCCGTTGATCGTCGATTTGCTCGAGTGGGCCCAGTAACGTCTCCACTGGAGACTTTGTTGTTACTGTGTCTGGCATATCGAATACGTCACGGAGAGCTTGCCAGGCTCTGCCATGCGGGCGAGATACTCTCGGTAGCTTGCCGGGCTCTCCGAGAGGGGCGGAGGAATCGAACTCGGGTCGGCCATGTTGGCTGTTTGTAAGGTGAACGCCCTACCCACTGTGCTATCGCTCCAGCCCAAAACCAAGAAATTAAAACTAATAATTTTTGGTTTGGGGGACTAAACCCAATTCATCAAGAGAAGAATGTGTTCTAGCAATGAATTACATCTTACGTCCCTTTCTTAACTTTTATTTATTGATAAAATGAGTTTTTCTATGAAGTTTATGTAGTCCAGATCTTTCTATTGTACTCTCATGTGTTATTTAATGTGTTGCTCTATCTTTTTTATTTTTCCTAAAATTGACTTTAAAAAAAACATAGAATCACAAGCCTGAACCAACATACATTTTATTTTGTGTGTGCATGAAAAATATTTAGTAGATGGTTGTATATATGTTCAGAGAGTATTGTATCTCATTTTCCCACATTTTGTAATGTCAGTTGCCATTAATAATCAGTGTCTAAACCTATTCATTCATTAGGGGTTTCTTCCATTGTAGGTTATTTCTATGAAGTCTATTTCTCTCAATCTTTTGGTTTCTCTAAGGAGAGCCCGGCAAGCTACCGGGAGTATTCGATATGCCAGACACAGTAACAACAAAGTCTCCAATGGAGACGTTACTGGGCCCGCTCGAGCAAATCGACGATCAACGGGAGGGCCTTTACCTTTACCTTTTTAGAGTTTTGTAGTAAAGACCAAAGAAATGCTTAATTCTTTTCTTTTAAAATGATTATTTGTCATTGGCATCCTCCAACACTATCTTACTCGGATTTAGAAGATTTTAAAACACTACAATGAAGTAAGACTTTTAAATGTACTGCACATATCTAACCCATTGCAATTATTTTTGTTTTAAAGGATAATTTGTCTTTCTTAAGTCCTTTTAATATAATACTAATTGTCTGTAATACCTTTTTTGTTATTGGTGTGACAAAGGGAACATTTTTGTTCTAGAGACCTAGAAACGCCCATTTCTTAAAAAACAAAAAGCTGGTTCAACTAAACAGGGAGAGTATTAATTCCCTATCACACAAGAATATGAGTGCTTGTTGCTTTGTTATTATTCTAAGCTATTTCAGTGTATAGAACTAGAAAGTTTGCGTATGTGTTTGTGTGTGTGTGTAAGAATGTCTGCTTCTTTAGTTAAAACTGATACATTCAATTCAAATTCAAGACCTTTTTACTTAATCTGTCATATATCCACATTTCTTTTCACACTAAAATTTTTTTTATGCCAAAACATCAGGAAATTACACCTTTTTCTTATAAACCAATAACAAATGAGAGTCTGGCACTTGGTGTTTTAAGGGCAATAATTATTCAGGTAAAACAGGAAACCCAGTCTTGATTCCCATTAATTAGTAGCACTAATTAAAGGGAAAGATGATAAATAGGGCCTTTCTTATTTAGAGAGTAGCTAATATATTAGAAAACAAAATGTCCTTTGTTGTTAGATTTAAATATTCAGTATAAATGTAGGCAACAATATGATAAAAACAAATAAGTAATTTCATCATTGTGAAGGTTTTTCAAGTTAAATTTATTTTTGTTAAGTGTCTGAACAGAAAAAAAAGGAACACTTTCTGATCTCTATGTTTGCCTTATCACTCAAACTTGTAATAAAAGATCTGCTTCTAGACAGATACTACAATAGAAAAGGTGTGTTGTTCATGTGTTTTTGGGACAAGTCTAAGGCATATTTACCTCTCAAATTGCCCTATGTTAATGGGATCCATCTGCCAGTGACATGGAATTTTGTGGTCCTGATAGAGCAGGTCAGATCTGTTTTCTCTATGATACTCTATGTACACAAAATGACGAAAACCCTTTGGCAGGTGTCCAGGTTGGCTTATCCACAATATTGCTCATCAGAGTTCTGGAATGAACTGCTACTAAACTGAGGACAAATCTGGGCACACCTCTTAAACTCCATTATCTCTTATCATATTTCTTATCATAGGAGGTAAAATATAACAGTTCATATATATTCAATGACAGGCTCTGGCCACTTGAAGGAGAGAAAAAAATGACCAGAGGAATACGGGGTGCTCTATGGAAATGATGAGGCAAAACTTGAGGTGAAGATTTAATTATCCACTCAGTGTTTTTCTTCAAGTTATTTATTGAATGCCTTGACATTATCTCACAGTAGACCCCATATAAATCTGGTTTCAAGTCCAAATCTAATTCTGACTCCCCGTATGAACTTAGGAATTTACTAAGCTTCTGTGTCTCAGTGTTTCCTTTAGGAAACTGTAAATATTAATAACTGACACTAAGTTGTTTTTAACATTTTTCAATTAAAAACATTTCCCCTTCTTTTTGTTGCTGCTGGTGCTGTTTCAGTGACCAGGATGCATGCTTTGGTTGTAGTGTTCGTACACATTTGGTTGCCAAGTTACGTAAAGGACAGACTTTGTTGTGGTGCTGGAAATCCCACTAGTACATTGTATGTATTTCCAGGGATCGAACTCACAGTTTTATACATGCAAGGCAGGCACTCTACCACTGCATTATTTCCCCATGCCGCCCCTAGAATTTTTTTAATTAAATAGAGAAACCCATATAAAATGCTAGCTACAGGAACAGAAAGCTGCACGGCACTTAAGAACCCCCAGTTTGTTGTCCCACTGATTTACTTCATTTTTATTCTTGAAGAACAGGAGGAAAAAGAAAGGGGTGAGTAGGGTTAAGACCAAAGAAGTAAGAATTTGACTAGTCTGACTAAAGAATAGAATGAGATTTTCCCTCCAATGGGAAATGAGTTATCAAATTTGCAAACATTTTCTCTGGGAGAAAGACTACTTCTGCTCTCTCCCATGTTCTATTATTATTTGGCTTTGCAAGCATCCTCACGATATAGGTTTATAAATTCCATTTATATCTCCCTTAGTCCATACTCCCTTTATTATACCACTTTACAGCTTCTTTGGGGCTGAGACTCTAAAATTTGGGTCAAATATTCCATTAAGTTAACCACTTTAGAATACCAATAACACTCCTGCAGCACTTTTCATCTTCATAGCTATTCACAAACATCTCCTTCTTCCTAATGAAGATGAGTGGAATATCTATAATGTCTAAAACCAAAGCTATTTAATCATTGTCTGATGTGGAAAAGTAAGACAAAATGCAAGACCAACAAAAAAGTATATTGCATTTTAAACTTGCTGATTCTAGCCTTTTTAAAAAAATTTTTTTGAACATGCAGGCAGATCTCATGCCATGAAATCCCAGCTTTTAGACTGAAAACAGTCATAATAAGAACAGTAGCAACATCTTAGAAGTAGTTTTAGTCCTTCGATCTGTCAGGGTATTTTAAACACAGGGTATTTAATAAACACAGGGTGTTTTATTTGGCTTTCATGAAAGAAAAGGAAATATTACCCCCATATTTTAAGGCAAGGTTTTTTCATGTGTGTGATTAAACTGCTCAAGTTTATTAGCCTGCTCAAGCTTAAAATGAAGAAATAATACTAGAATTAGAACCCTGGACCTCAGACTGAGGTCAAATGGTGATGGGAAAGAAAGGATGCAGCAATCAGGCAAATTTCATGCTTTAATTCCCCCTTCAATTGCAGCAACTTCATTTATGTATCTTGTTTGTGGATTCCACTCAGATTTTCAGTTTGATTTTATTAAACTTTTACTGCACAGCAACCCCTGTTTTTGATTTGGCTCTATTGTAACTGCATTTCAAAGTCATACTCAGTAGACCTGCAAAGCTCCAGTCATGGCTGGGACAGCTACATGATGCATTCTCTCCTTACTGATGACCTTCAAGCTTCCTTCTTTAACTTTTTTTTTTTAAAAAAATTTATTAGTAAAACACCATGATGTACAGTTGTAGACTTACAAATTTTTGTGCTTGGGGTCAGTTATACAATGATCAAGTACCAGTCCCTTCACCAGTGCCCATTCTCCACCACCAATGAACCCAGTAGCCCTCCCACCCCCCTATCCTATCCCCCCCACCCCACCCCACCTCTGTGGCAGATCATTCCCTTTTGCTCTCTCTTTTCCTTAGGGTGTTGTTGTTTGCAAAAGAGGTATTGAGTGGCCATCGTGTTCAGTCTATAGTCTACTTTCAGCACGCATCTTGCATCTCAAGCGAGTCCTCCGAACACTCTTTACTTGGTGTTCCCTTCTCTCTCTGAGCTGCCTTTCCTCCCATCTGCTGCCAGCTTCCAAGCAGTGGAGCAGACCTCCCGGTACTTATCTTAACTATCCGTGGGTGTTCGTCTCCCATTCTGTTACTTTATATTCCCAGATGAGTGCAGACTTTCTATATCTGTCCCTCTCTTCCTGCCCCATTTCACTTAGCATGATACTTTCCATGTAGTACCACTTGTGTACAAATTTCATGACTTCATCTTTTCTAACAGCTGCATAGTATTCCATTGTTTAGATTTACCAAAAGTTTCTTTAATCAGTCTTCTGTTCTCGGGCACTCGGGTGTTTTCCAGATTTGGGCTATTGTGAACAGAGCAGCAATGAACAAGTGCAGATGTCATTTCAACTATACTTTTTTGCCTCTCCGGGATATATTCCAAGGAGTAGTATTGCTGGGTCAAATGAGAGCACAATTTCTAATTTTTTAAGAATTGTCCATACTGATTTCCAAAAGGGCTGAACCAGTCAGCATTCCCATCAGCAGTGAGGGAGAGTCCCTTTCTCGTCACATCCACGCCAACATCGATTGATTTTGTTCTTTTAGATGTGGACCAGTCTCTGTGTGAGATGTTATCTTATTGTTGTTTTGATCTGCATCTCCCTGATAATTAGTGATATAGAGCATTTTCTCATGTGCCTTTTAGCCATTCGGATTTATTCTTTGACAAAGTTCTGTTCATGTCATCACCACATTTTTTGATGGGGTTGGATGTTTTCTTCTTGCGGGATTCAACCAGTGCTTTGTATATCCTTGATATCAACCCCTTATCGGATGGGTATTGGGTGAATATCCTTTCCCATTCTGTAGATTGTCTTTGTATTTTGGTCACTGTATCTTTTGCAGTGCAGAAGCTTCTTAGTTTAATATAGTCCCATTTGTTTATCTCTTTTTCCACTTGTTTGGTCAGTGGCATGTCATCTTTGAAGATACCTTTAGCCTCAATATCGTGGAGGCTTTTGCCGACCTTGTCTTCAATGTATCTTATGGATTCTGGTCTGATGTTGAGGTCTTTAATCCATTTTTATCTGACTTTTTTACATGGTGTTAAGTCAAGATCTAAGCCCATTTTTTTTGCATGTGGTTGTCCAATTATGCCAGCAGCACTTGTTAAAGAGATTTTCCTTCTTCCACTTCACATTTCTTGCTCCCTTATCAAAGATTAGATGTTCATATGTTTGGGGTTGTGTGTAGGGATATTCCACCCTTTTCTATTTGTCTGCGGCTCTGCCTTTGTTCCAGTACCATGCAGTTTTAATTGTTAACTCTTTGTAGTAGAGTTTGAGGTTGGGGAGGGTGATGCCTCCCATCATCTTTTTACCAAGAATTTCTTTAGCTATTCGTGGGCTTTTGTTGTTCCAAATGAATTTTAGGAGTGCTTGATCCATTTCTTTGAAGAATTTCATGGGTATCCTTATAGGGATCACATTGAATCTGTGTAGTGCCTTGGGGAGTATTGCCATTTTGACAATGTTAATTCTTCCTACCCATGAGCAGGGGATATGTTTCCATTTCCTCGTGTCCCCTTTTATTTCATGGAGTAGCATTTTGTAGTTTTCTTTGCAGAGGTCCTTTTACCTCCTTAGTTAAGCTGATTCTGAAGTAAAGATCATACACTACGACCAAGTGGGATTCATCCTGGGGATGCAAGGATGGTTTAACATTCAGAAATCAATCAACATAATCTATCATATCAACAAAAGTAAAGATAAAAACCATATAATCATATCAGTAGATGCAGAGAAAGCATTTGACAACATCCAACACCCTTTTATGATGACAACTCTCACCAAAATGGGCTTAGAAGGAACTTTTCTCAAAATAGTCAAAGCCATTTATGACAAACCTATGGCAAACATTATCCTCAATGGGGAAAAAATTAAAGGCCTTCCCTCTAAGATCAGGGTCAAGACAAGGATGCCCACTCTCACCACTTCTGTTCAATATAGTACTGGAAGTACTTTCAATAGGAGTTAGGCAAGAAAAAGATATTAAGGGCATACAGATAGAAAAGGAAGAAATCAAGCTCTCACTATTCACAGATGATATTATACTATATCTAGAGAATACTAAAGCTTCTACCAAGAAACTTCTAGAAACAATAGACTTGTACAGTAAAGTCACAGGCTATAAAATCAATACTCAAAAATCCATGGCCTTCCTATATGGAAATAATGAGACAGAGGAAAGAGACATGAAAAAAGCAATCCCGTTCACAATCGTGCCCCAGAAAATCAAGTACCTCAGAATCATCTTCTTCAACTATAAATCGCTGTTATAATCAGTGGAACCAACTAATGACCTTTATAAAACCAAGCCCTTTTGGCCTCTTCTCTTTGGGCCATGGTAGTTATGTTTCCTCATTTAGTTCCATTATTTTCATCTTCTTTGACACTCATTGATGCAGCAGTGCACATACACATGATTAAGAGCTTCTTGTGAATCTATTTTATCATCTGGGCCTATGCCAAGACACTAATCCTTGTACTTCAGTTTCCTCATATTTTCTCATTCTTTTCTGTTCCTTTATGAAGCACTCTTTGTAAGTCTTCCTCTGCTCCTTTTTCCCCCTCACTCCCACTCTCATTTTCCCTCTCCCTGGTTTTTCTGTGAGCATAAAACAAATGAAACATGGCTAACAAGTATAATGCCAGTTCCGTATGTACAAGAATGTAAGCTGTTACTTCTGAATTAAATGAAGACAAATATCTAGTATCTAGTGACAACATTTTATAACATAATCCAGAATAGGGTTATATCTTTAGTGGTTCTATCCATAATTGTTTGTTTTTTATTTTTTTAAAAAAAGGCATCCTCTGAAAAGTTTTTTGCATTTTATTCCTCAAACTTTTCTTCAAATGTCACATCCTTTGTATCCTTTAATATAGCAGATTCCTCACTCTTCTGAAATCTCCCAATAGAATTTGAGCACACTTTATTATTGCATTCCACATATTGTTATCACAATTGACCCACACACTAAACTAAGAGTTGGATTTTGTTGTTTTGTTTTTCCTCTTTCCCATATACATACACCCTAGACTGACACAATGTGGATGCCAGATTTTTGTTATTGAATGTTGATTTAATTGAATTATCATACTGGATTCAAAAAAGAAGCTCCTTCTTATTCAATTTTAATACTCTTTATTTTTGGAATAAAATTGTTTTCTACTAGTGCTTTTCACAAAATTCAAAGTATGTATGTGTGTGTGTGTGCACATGTGTGTTTTAAGCTGTATTAGAGGTTATATAAATTTGATGCAAACTTCCTGAACTCCTTAAATTTCATTCTGTAAAAGAAGTTTTAACTTTAAAAATGCTTAAACAGGGCTGGAGTGATAGCACAGCGGGTAGGGCATTTGCTTTGCGCGCAGCCAACATGGCCGACCCAGGTTGGATTCCCAGCATCCTATATGGTCCCCCGAGCACCACCAGGAGTGATTCCTGAGAACATGAGCCAGGAGTAACCCTTGAGCATTGCCGGGTGTGACCCAAAGAGCAAAAAAAAAAAAGCTTAAACATATACAAAAGAATAAAATGGAGTTTTGTTGTTAACCAGTCAGTTTTTCCCTTTGCCCTGATGTCTGTCCTTATTCCTGTCCCCCGGTCTCACTCCCTCGTTCTCTCTACTCCGCATGGCTGCTATTCCAGTCTTCTATTATGAACCTTGAAATCTACCTTGAATTCATCATTCATACATATTTTTCCCCTGCTGAGTCTTTTTTTTCTGAGAATAAATACTGTGTATTTTCCCCTGGTTTTTCACAATGGAGCTTAAGCACACAGCATGCAGAATAGGTACTCAATAAATGGTGTGTTAAATTTTTCTTTTCACACTTCAAAAACTCAGTAATTGAAAGTAAAGGGAAATTGTCATCGGATGAGATGCAGGGGATATTTTGGACTCACACTGAAGCACTATGCGTTTCCCATTCTTTACTGAGTACAAAATGCCCACATTTGTCTCTTCTCTCATTGTTTCCTCTTTTAAGTTTTCACTGCAGCAATAAAGAGACATGAGATTGTGTCTATAAAACATCTCTTTTCATCTTTATTGTTCTTGTTTAGTTACCTCATTATGAAATGTCAGTTTTCAACACATTGAAGAGTTCTCTTTCAATCACAAAATGTTCTGTTCCTCTGGTTGTAAAGTGTTGTTTTCTTCTTACAGTCTCCAGTGGTGGTTGTGTTGTCATGCGAGGAAGCAGTCCGCCTGGTCGCTGGGAAGTGAAAGACTGCAGAAACTTTAAGGCAATGTCCCTATGCAAGCAGCCAGTGGAAAATCAGAAGGAAAATGAACCTGAATTTAAGTTGCCCTTTTATACTTGCTATTTGGACTGGGAGTCAGAACCTGGCCTGTCTAGTTGCTTCAAGGTGATGTAAAGGTTATATAGGCATTTTCAATGGGATTAATATCATTTTAATTTTGTATCTCAATGCTAAGAACAGAGCAAGTGCTTAACTAATATTTGCTGTCTCTATGCAGTTGGTTATATTCCAAAAACTAACTTTAAGCAAAAATATTGAGAGATTCCAGGAAAATTGAAATCTTCATAAAGTATATCAAAGCCCCAATTCAAGTTGTTGTTATATTGCATACAGCAAGCTAACAAGGCAGGCATTCACTGGGCATTAAATGAATACAATTCTGGATCATTTTTAACAAGGAAAAAAAGTTCTTATTATAAGTCAAGGCAAATCTTCTGCTAAGGATAACTCTGCAAATTGCCAAATACCTGAAGATCAAGCAAGTTAATACATATAATTGTGTGCTTGTATATAAATGTCTGCTTGCAAATTTGTTTAAAGAAATTTATGCTTACAAGTTCTTTAGATTCCAGATTAAAAATAAGTATCTACAATCTCCTTGCCAGAAAGACATTTTTGAAATATTACATTTGTTTGTTGTTTTGCCATTAGTTTATTTTATAAATTTTGAAAATCTTAGGAGAAAAGTAAGATTGGCACCTGGCACAAGGAGAACCCAATGAGATAAATTCTATCTTTAGGGATACTGTCCTCTGATGCAAGACACTAAGCACCTGTGAATGCATAACAGGACCAAAAGTAACTCCAAGCAGTAAGTTAGCTCTGCACTGTAGCACTGTCCTCCTGTTGTTCATCGATTTGCTCGAGTGGGCACCAGGAATGTCGCCATTGTGAGACAGGTCTCACAAGTCTCACATCTCACAACTCAGCAATAAGTTAAACCTTAGAAATTAGTAAACTGAGGCTGACCAGATAAAGTAATTTGCCTAAGATTACACTATTTATTGATAGAACTGAAATTATTCCCTAGTCTTGAGACTCCTAACTAACCCTAATCCTTGGTTTGTTTATGTTGTTTCTTGTTTGTGTGTTTGTTTGTTTGTTTGGGCTACTTGGCTCTGTGCCCAGAGGTCACTATCAGCAGGATTCAGAAGAACATGTGGTGCTGGTCACTAAAACTTGGCCTCCTTTGAGCTATCTCTCCAACCCCCCAATCCAGTGCCTTTTCCCATATCACCCTAATGTGTCAACACATATACAGTTGTTTGGTGGACATGTTGGTAGTATTTATGAATTTTAAGTGATTCAAAAAAAGGTTCCAGAGGAAGCACAATTAGACATATATATTTTAAAAGATTCAAAGGCTGTGTTATGGTCTGCAGGACTGAGAAAGTTTTCACTCTGTGCTCAACAAATCAAAGCCTGCCGAAAGCTAGATGCAGAGTGGCTCCCTGGCATCAGAGGCTTGGGTTCAGTGTTGGTCAGTTAAAAATGAAGAGAAGCCCAGGGTCTAGTGCTCTGGGTCTTTGATCCCTCATTACTGATTCTAAATAAACTCAAAGGCAGAACTTACATTTAATTAACTTCTTCCCAATGCTGTAAGGACAAGTGAAAAATAGCAGAGAATTTAGGGTAGGTAAAACCCAAAGACAATAAAATTCACTTACCTTAGAAGCCATGTCCCCTTTCTCATTTATTTCTATGGATCAACCAGATTCATGATCATCCAGCCAGTTCTAATTTGCCAGGTGATCAGGTAGGATGGAAAGTCATAATTTTTGGAAGCAAGAAATGCTGTATTTAATTCTAGCTCTTCCAGTTCTTAGCTTTAATACCTGAAATATATAATCTCTCTGAGCCTGACTCTCCTCACCAACTGCCATTTGTCAAGGAACAATTATATGTCAATAACTTACAATTCAGGGGTATTAAATGAGAGTCCTTAGGAATTCATTTATAAAACTGAGCTTTTCATATCCATCTCATGAATTTATTGTAAGAATGAAAATAAAATAGTATTTCCAACCATTGACCAGCCCTCTAAAGCTGTGGGGGGTTAAGGGTATCTAAGATAGAGGAGGGTCCTTTACGACAGCATTAGTTGGAAATGATCACTCTAGACAAGAACTGAGTGTTGAAACTAGGTAAAGGAATAGACATTATTACCTCTCAGCATCTGTATTGCAAACCATAATGCCTAAAATGAGAGACAGAAAGAGAGAGAGAAGAAAGTTGCCTGCTATAGAGGCAGGCTGGGTTGGGGGTGGTTTGGGGAGTTGGAAGGGGAACTGCGGACATTGATCCTGGGAAATTACACTGGTAGAGGGATGGCTGTGGGAACAACCATGAACAACTCTGTAATGCTCTATCTCATGGTGATTCAAAAATACAAAAAAATTAATTAAAAAAATACCAAAACTAAACCCCCATAATAGAAGAAAATAATAGTTTTTAAATTAGTATGCACATTCTAATTCAACAAATGTGATTTTTACCTTATTATTCAAGTTCTTATTATAAATAATGACAGCATTACTGATATTTTCCTGTCTTGAATTTAAAAGTCATGACAGTGTTAATAAATTATTTTTCTTTCACTATACAGGTATTTAATAGTGAAAAAGTCCTGATGAAAAGAACATGGAGAGAGGCTGAGGCATTTTGTGAAGAATTTGGAGCTCATCTTGCAAGTTTTGCTCATATCGAGGAAGAAAATTTTGTGAACAAGCTTTTGCATTTAAGATTTAATAGGTAAATACTTGTTAATTTTGAAAAAAACAGTTAAAATATCTGGTCTCCCAGTAAGAGTTTCTTAGGGCTAGTGACAGAGGACAAATGCCTGGTCCTTTCATCGAAGGAAAAACATCTGTGGGTACTTAGGGACTGTAGCCTGGAAAACACAGACCCATGATCACTTGAGCTATGCCTGGGGTAGGGGACCAAAAGGCAGGATAATCCACAACTAGGTCTCCTTCATGTAAATAAGGTCTTCTATCAGTGCAGATACGGTAAGTGGGAAGTTTTTCAAGCACTGATTGGTTGAATTTCCAGCACAACTGGTCCTTTATGCCCATAGATTTTATTTCCTTTTATGCAACATACTCCCCTGGGCTTGAATTTGCAGGAATACCTGGATATGTCTATAGTTGATATAAAGCTTCCAGATTGTTAGATTTTGAGCCACTTTTATGATGGCTCTGTTTTTGTTTTTCCTTTCTATGTTATTTATCAGAGGTGAATATGCCAAATATTTGTTTAAAATTTCAAATATTGGCATAGCATAATTCTGCGGTCACCTGCATTTCATCTTGGGATGTTCAGTTTCTTTCTTTTCCTTTATGGGGTACCTTCAGTTCTCTCTCACCTCTAGAGGTGTCCACATTCTCTCTGGAACACACTCTCATGTCCCCTAAATAAAAATACTTTACATCAAAAATAAATAAAAATAAAACTCAAGTATGAACTGTAAACCTAAAACCAGCTATGATCTAGTTGTGAAAGAGAAAACATATGCAAGCAATTTTATATTCTTATTGAATGTCACCTACCTTAGCATTATTATGTCTTCTGAAGTAGCATTTTCATTCACCTCAGAACTCTTTTCTGAGAACACTAATAAGTGGCCAATGGACTTGTAGTTTCTGCAGAAAATTGTTGATCTGAAAACATATTCCCCAAGTTGTTTATCAAATTCACTTGTGACACCTTCTAATACAACCTTCTGGTTTCACTAGAAACTGCTGAGTCAGTTTTCTGCCGCTGATGAAAAGACCAAGCAGCTACCTGGTATCCAGGTATGGGGCCACATCTCTGAGGGATAGACAAACATCTGTTTATTGCTTGAAATTGTAGTTTTGCTTCATGACTTTAGCTCCTTGCAAAATATACTTATAAAGTTTAAAGTTTGTTTATGAGTAAACTTCAACATGTAAACTGCTTCTAACTTGGCTATAAGATCAAATACCATTATAGCAGTAATGTCTCCATTGTGAGACTTCTTACTGTGTTTGGCTGATTGAATACGGTCATGGGTAGCTTGCCAGGAGTGCAGGGCATTTACCTTGCACGCGGCCAACCCGGGAGATCTGGGTTCGATTTATCCGCCCCTCTCGGAAAGACTGGCAAGCTACCTAGAGTATCTCGCCCTTGTGGCAAAGCCTGACAAGCTACCCGTGATGTATTCGATATGCCAAACACAGTAACAACAGGTCTCACGATGGAGACGTTACTGGGACCGCTTGAGCGATGAACAATAGGAGGACAGTGCTACAGTGCTACCATTATAACATATCTACTTCTGTAAATTCTCACTCCCTGTATTTTCTCATGGAATTTACTATGAATAATCTAAGTATTGATCTTTAGCACTTTATCACAAAATCTCTTCTCTGTATGTTTTCTTCTCTCTCTCTCTCTCTCTCTCTCTCTCTCTCTCTCCCAACCTTCCAGGGAAGTCAATCAAATCTGATACTTATACATTGCAAATTAAAAAATTCTCATTGTAAGCATACAGAGTTATTTTCCTTGCATTATTTTCCTTTCCTTTTCCATTTCTAATTTATTAATCAGACATGTGTTTGTGTGCTTTCCTTAAAATTACATAATTGGGGCTACAGAAATAGTACAACAGATAGGGTCCTCTTACCTTGCACAGATCAACCTGGATTTGATTTCTGGCCCTGCATAAGTCACATGAACACCTCCAGTAATGATCCCTGAGCACAGAGTCAGGGAAAAAAAAACCCAGCTGGGTTGTGTTCCAAAAAACAAAAACATCAAAATTAAATAAAATTGCCTAATTTTAGGACATGGATGGTGAGAAAATAAATACCAGTTCATTTTCTCAGTTCTAGTCTATAGCAGGAAAAATACAGAGCTCTGAATTCAGTAAGGAAAGGAATAAAAAGTCCTCAGTGTAGGAAGGTGACGCGTCTCTCCAGCTGGGACCCCTGGGCTGCATATGGTTGGCTGTACCTTTAGGCAGTGTCCTCACCTCCCCGCAGCCTTGAGTGTAACATGTAACCACAACCTTGACTGAGCATTCCCTGTGATCTCTTGGGTTTTCAAAGGCATATTTTGCTTTCATTTGTTCATTCAAGCAGAGTTGCTCAAATATTGAAGAAGGGACTGCTTCAGAGCATGCTTGCAATGCCACTCCAAGGAAAATAAAGCATCTGTCATGACTTCTGAATCCTTTAAATCTTTAATTCTTCAAAATTATTCTCAGAAAATGATCTTAGTGATCTGACCCATGGTACAATTAGACTTTATTGCTTGATTTATTAAGTGTTCCATGTTTTGACATATTTGTCCTCCATCTAATAAGAGAGAAGAAGGTTCTGGGGGAGTTTCTTGCCAAGTGGACCCCCAGCAGTGACTGCAGAAGGCAGTTTTCTATTCCTCACTCTGATTCTCAGATTTACATTTTGGAATCTGGGGACAGTGGGGACCCAAACTTGCTATGCACCTCTTATTAAGTGGGGTGATAGTGATTAACCTAATGATCAGTTGAAAAATAACAACAAATGAATGCCTCATGGTATAATATAAATAGTACTATAGGGTGGAAAAGCACATCCTCTAGGGAAGAGATGCCCCATGTGCTCTCATACTGCTTAAAGAGGTGGCCATTCCTGTTTGCAGAAGGTAGTGGACTTGCTGTACAGGACACCTTCTGCCCTAACTGTGAGAAACTGAGGTGACACTAAGAGAAATGGGCAGTGAGGCGAACCCTTCCCCCTTTGCAGCTCCAGATTATGCCCAGTCCAGAGGAACATATTCTTGCACTTTTTGCAAAATATAAATCCGATAGGAAAAGGCAAATTTTCTTTGTTTCTTTTTTCACAGAACAGAAGAAAGACAGTTCTGGATTGGATTTAATAAAAGAAACCCACTGAGTCCTGGCTCTTGGAAGTGGTCTGATGGAACCCCGGTAAGTTTTCCTAAACTGTTGAAAAGTAAATGAATTTGAAACAGGTATCCCTGGAACCATGTAGTAAATCCACCAAGAGAACTTGAAAATAATAGATGCACTTACCATGGTTCACAGCCAATACAAGATGTTGGTACCAATTGAATTCTTTGACAAAAGAATGATTATGAGAAAAATGGTAAAAGTATGGTTATGAGAAACCTTTGTGAGTCAGACTTCTCTGAAGTCAGATGTAGTACATCTTCCTGAAAAGGACTCAGAATCTCCAAAAAGTGCCCAAATCATCTCACAAGGAAAGAGCCTCCAGCAGAGAAGCAACTTCTCCTTAATATAACACCAGGCATCTTCTATTCCACCTTCTCTTTCCTGCCTAGCACCTGAAAGTGGGCATGTATGACCTTAGGCTGTAATGGGATGAAAAGAATCCTTTTCAGTTTATTTCTCTCTAAAGGGACAGAAATGCCAGCCTAGAAACTAAACCTCCTTCACAGCCAGGGAATGAGAAAAATGACTTGCTTTCTCATACCTGCCCAAAATCTCTGTGAAGAAAAGAGAACTCTTTATTACATTATGTTTCAGGTGCAGTGAGGCACTCTGACTTCTCCAAGATGATGGGGCACTGGGAATAGGGATGATAGACGTGGTGTCTGAGATTGAAAAGTGATCCCTCGCAGGACACAGGCACAATCTGAGCACTTCTGCACCCGTACACCAGGAGGACAGGGAGGCCCTGCAGAGAGGACTTAACGTAGCTTCTATTTTTGAGCCCAAATTAACTACCAAGTGCATGGAGCTGAGTGCATTTCTGCATTATCTCATACTATCCTCACAAATGATTTACTGCATTGGGTATTAGGATGATTGAGTCATTTGCCTAAAATAGTAGAAACAGGATTTATACATAGATTTTCTACCTCTAAAGTCATAATGTTAGAATGTCTCCTGCTGGACAAGTTATGCACTATCGAAGTTTGAAACAGTAAAGAGTAATAGAGAACAGGAATGTTTCTACCCACTTAATAGATGGTGTTAAAATTGGTAGTAAAGAAGAGATCTGTGGGAAATAATATACTTAAAGTGGGAACCCAAATAGCAAGGCATGCTAGTTCTTTGTTGTTTGTTTTTTAAATTTTAGTCACCATGAAATCACAAAATTATTTATGACTTGATTTCAGGCATACAGTGTTTCAACACCAATCCCTTCCCCATTGTCCACTTTCCTCCACCAGCCTTTTATTTGCTTCCCATCACCAGTCTGTCTCTAGAGAGGCTTTTGTTTTAATACAAGTTCTTGCATTGTGGTTTACTATACTGTTACTGATAGGGTTTCATGCATAACACTTTATTTAAATATTTCTACAACAGTGTTGCTTCTTTGGAAAAAATCATCAGGACCAGAGAGTAGACGGAAAAAATTCTCAGAAATCACCAAGCCCTTCTATTTTGCTTATGAATAAATTTAGATCTAGAAAACAAAAGCACTGTAGAGGGTTCTCCCCCCCCCCCATTTGCAACCATTTACACCTGCAGACCAGCACTGTAGTGATTTTCATATTTCATACACCTGCAGCCCTGCACCAATATGTTTACTGCTGGTTGATGACCACTGCTCTAGAAGGCAACCACCATATGGCACAGTGGTTGTTTAGTGTCAGTATGGCACATAAAAATTTAAATTAGGGGCTGAAGTGATAGCACAGTGGGTAGGGCGTTTGCCTTGCACGCGGCCAACCTGGGTTCGAGTTCCAGCATCTCAAATGTTCCCCTGAGCACCACAAGGAGTAATTCCTGAGTGCAGAGCCAGGAGTAACCCCTGTGCATTGCCGGGTGTGACCAAAAAAGGAAAAAAATAATAATAGTAATAAAAATTTAGATGATTCAGTGCTTCATTTTCTTTTGCTGAAACAAGCTCATCACTAATAAAACAAGAATAGAAAGGTTTGGTTTTTACTTTTGAAAGTAGAAAAGCTTATTGAAAAGTAGAATAGAAAGGAAAAGGAACTCCACTTGTTGGAAGAAACTTAGTTCAGAAGAATGGAATTGTGCTTCAGAATAAATGAAATAAGACCATGGATCATTGCATTTCCCACCATTGCCCTTTGGGAAAAAAATAATAATCAAACTCCCTTTACTCTTTTTTAACTGGAGTTTATAGATACCTAATTTGGGTGAATTGTTGAATGATTGTGCACATGTTTAAAAAATGACATAATTTGTTTAAAACACCCTTTTTTTTGAAACAAATAGATTTTATTTGGAGGATTTTTAGGTGCGGGGGGGGGGAGAGAGAGAGAGAGAGAGAGAGAGAGAGAGAGAGAGAGAGAAACGTACTCAAGAGAGAACACAGGCTTCTCCAAGAGTGGAGAGAGCCCCTAGACACATCCTAGCATTAGAAACGAAAGAATGAAAGTACACATCTCAGGAGGGGAGATGAGGGTGACACATGTGCTTGGGCACCACATGTGCTCCGCCACGTAGGCACAAGCAGCACATGGGCTCGGGCAGCATATGCACCTAAAACACCCTTTTTAAAAATGTTTTTACCCCAGTTTTATTTGCTACCTTCTCTATCTTCTAACAGATAGTTATTAAATCATTGTACTTGACAAATTAATATCTCCACTATGTGATCATTCATATGGTGGGTAATTTCCTGATTTATTCTAGTGATGACTTTGAATTTAGTTATTAGAGACTAAAAGTTTAGTGTAGATGTTAAAGTCACCAACATCAAAGGTGACTTCCAGATCTGACATATTCCTAAGCCTTTTAGAAGTTCCTCTAGGCCAAGTAAGGGAAAAAATGTGAAGTCTGACTTGGATCTGACTTGTTCCTTTGGGAGAACAAAGCAGTGAAACTCACTCTCCCCATCTTTTAAATAAAATAGCATGTTTTTAAAGGATTGGAACCACATTCAAACACCTGCAGCTTCTTTCAGAATGCCCTGTGATTACAGGGCTGTATTTTGAATCTTTTAAAACGTTCTCTGGGGGCTGGAGTGATAGCACAGTGGGTAGGGCATTTGCCTCGCACGCGGCCGACCCAGGTTCGATTCCCAGCATCCCATATGGTCTCCTGAGCACTGCCAGGAGTGATTCCTGAGTGCAAAGCCAGAAGTAACCCCTGAGCATCGCCAGGTGTGACCTGAAAAGTAAAAAAATAAGATAAAAATAAAACGTTCTCCGGATTATCACTTTTGAGGAATAACAAACTTCATCTGCTGCAGGTTGTTTCTTCATTTTTAGACAATACTTATTTTGAAGAAGATGCAAGAAATTGTGCTATTTATAAGGCAAATAAAACACTGCTGCCCATGCATTGTGGTTCCAAACGTGAATGGATATGTAAACTTCCAAGAGGTAAAAATTTAGTAAGATTTTCACTTGTGTTTGTCTTCCAATCATTATTAGAATTTTTCCAAAGAGAGAGACAGGTATATCTAAATTTTAAGCACCACTTGCAGCTAGAGCAGATAGGGCACTTGCCATGCCAACCCAGGTTTTATTCCTGGCATCTGCCCAGAGAGCTCCCACCATGAGTAATCCCTGAGGGAAGATCCAGGAGTAAGCCCTGAAAACTGCCACACGTGCCCCCCAAATAACAAACAAATAAAACAATAAAATTTAAGCACCGTATATCACAGTCCTAGCAGCCTTCGTTCTATTTGAAGGTATAGATGATAACATAGGAAATTATGGTGTTCAATAGTGCGGTGTGCTCAATTAAGTAATAGGATATAAGGAAAACTTGATAGTAATGTGGAATGATGGTTTTTGCAAGTAAAATCTAAAGGAAATGTGCCTGTGACATTGTGAACAAACAAAGTCAGCTATAAAATTAGAAGTGAAAGTAACTATCACAGTGTGTGGCACACAATAAGTGCTTGAATTCACATCCCTTGTAACCAGAGAAGTCTGTAAGCTTGAGTCTCCTCTCTAGGAACTAATTACATTCCAAATAGCACAAAGTACCAGCTTTTTAAATGATTTTTGTAAAAGGCAAGGTACAATAGACAGCAATAAGAGCTGAACCGATATGGAGATTACAAAAAAATTTAACTCCATGATTTGCTTTTTGCTTTGCAGATGTGAAACCCAGTATTCCATCCTGGTACCAGAATGGTAAGAACTAAAAATATATATTTATATTTATATATATTGCACTTTTTATGGGCAATTATTGCATTTTTATATCCCTTCAATACACCATTTCTTTTTTTTTTCTTTTTTATTAGTGAAACGACATGAGGTACAGTTGTAGATTTACAAATTTTTGTGCTTGGATCTCGGTCATACCCCGATCAAATACCCATCCCTCCACCAGTGCCCATTTTCCACCACCAGGATAATATCCCTCTCCCCCCATCCTCCCATCCCCCCATCCCCCCTGCCACTGTGGCAGGGCATTCCCCCCTGTTCTCTCTCTCCTCCTGGGCGCTGTGATCAGCCAAAGAGGCATTGAGTGGCGAACATGTTCAGTCCAGTCTACTTTCAACCTGCATCTCCCCTCCTGGGAGGATCCTCCAAACACCCTCCACTTGGTGTTCCCCTTTCTATCTGAATTGTCCTTTCCCCTAGAATACCCAGCTGGCCTCTAAGTTATGGAGTAATTCTCCTGGTGTTGCTCTCAGCTATTCTTGGGTATTAATCTCATATTTTATTATTTTATATCCCCCAGATGAATGCAATCTTTCTATGTCTATCCCTCTCTTTCTGACTCATTTCGCTTAGCATGATACTTTCCATATTGTACCACTTGTATGTAAAGTTCATGACTTCATCTTTTCTAAGAGCCACATAGTACTCCATTGTGTAGATGTACCAAAGTTTCTTTAACCAGTCATCTGTTCTTGGGCACTCAGGTTTCTTCCAGTTTCTGGCTACTGTAAAGAGTGCTGCAATGAACAAACAAGTGCAGATGTCACTTCGGCTACACGTTTTTGCCTCTCTGGGATATATTCCCAGGAGTGGTATCGCTGGGTCAAATGGGAGCTCAATTTCTAATTTTTTGAGGAACGTCCATACTGTTTTCCAGAAGGGCTGAACCAGTGGACATTCCCACCAACAGTGAAGGAGTGTCCCTTTCTCGCCACATCCGCGCCAGCAACGGTTGCTTTTGTTCTTTTGAATGTGGGCCAGTCTCTGAGGTGTGAGATGGTATCTCATTGTGGTTTTGATCTGCATCTCCCTGATAATTAATGATGTAGAGCATTTTCTCATGTGCTTTTTTGCCATTCGGATTTCTTCTTTGAGAAAGTTTCTGTTCATTTCATTGCCCCACTTTTTGATGGGGTTGGATGTTTTCTTCTTTTGGAGTTCAACCAGTATTTTGTATATCCTTGATATCAATCCCTTGTCAGATGTGTATTCGGCGAATATTCTTTCCCATTCTGTAGGCCGTCTTTGTATTTTGGTCACTGTTTCTTTGGAGGTACAGAAGCTTCTTAGTTTAAGATAGTCCCATTTATCTATCTCTGTTTTCACTTGCTCAGCCAGTGGCGTGTCATCTTTGAACATACCATTAGCCTCAATGTCATGGAGGGTTTTGCCAACTTTGTCTTCAATGTATCTTATGGTTTCTGGTCTGATGTTGAGGTCTTTAATCCATTTTGATCTTACCTTTGTACATGGTGTTAGGCAGAGTTCTGAGCCCATTTTTTTGCATGTAGCCGTCCAGTGATGCCAGCACAATTTGTTAAAGAGGCTTTCCTTACTCCACTTCACATTTCTTGCACCTTCAATACACCATTTCTTTTCTGTTATTCTAGAATTCATTTGTTAACACAATAGCGATGCATTTCATTAGCTATAAAGACTAGCATTATAACAATACCATAACAACAGTTCCATGACACATTGTAACACATAAACCTTTCCCAGATCTTTAAACACAAACTATCTTACTTGAGATAAACTAAGGAAAATAATTAAATTATATATTCATCCTTGTGATATATATACAGATATATATATTTATATATACAGATATATATATATATATATATATATATATATATATATATATATGCACTATAGTCCTCCAGTTGTTCATTGATTTGCTTGAGCAGGCTCAGTAGCATCTCCATTGTGAGACTTGTTGTTACTGTGTTTGGAATATGGAATACGTCACGGGTAGCTTGCCAGGCTTTTCCATGAGGGCGAGATACTCTCAGTAGCTTGCCGGTATCTCAGAGAGGGCCGGAGGAACCTGGGCCGACCGGGTCAGCTGCATGCAAGGCGAACGTCCTACCCGCTGTGCTATCACTCCAGCCCTCCTGTATATATATATATGTATATATATATATATATATATATATACATATATATATATACAGGCTTATATACCTGTATATATATATACACACACATATATATACATATGTCACATATACATATACATGAGTAAATACACATATATTTAAAGCTGTTGACAGACCAAATTACAACTTCAGGATTTTAACAATATAATGTTTCAGTCTATATCATACTGTTTAATATTATTGGCAAAATTTGTTTTATTTCTTTTTCTTTCAGATGGACCCTGGCTCTTTCATCATAATGCAGAGTACCTTTTTTATACCTACCCAGTAAAGTGGGACAATGTTATGTTTGCCTGTCGCTGGACAGGAAGTGAACTTCTCACAATTAATTCAGCACATGAGCAAGAATTCATCCTCAGCAAAATAAGAGCGGTAACTTGAGTACAATTAACCATAAGAATTCTGTCTCTGATTTTTTAAGTTGACACCAGGCATTTTTTCATTTCCTTAAAATATTTGAAATTGGCTTGAGGAATAAATACATAAATACATACATAAATAAATAAATAAGCAGCTTGAGGGCTATAGAGATTAAGATAAAATAGTGGAAATAGGTGTACTATGTCAGTCACTTCACTTTTTTCTCTTTTCTCTTAAGAACAAAGGTACATCAAATTTTGTTGTTTTTGTAATTTTCATTGTTTATTCAATACATTTACTTAGAGACTACTCTAGGGTATAGAGCTGTACACTACTTAAAAATGTACCAAAATTTCTACCATCCAGTGGCTCATAGTTCAATCTGGGGAGAAACACCATAGCCAACATAATTACATGATATATCAGAAAAAAAGGCAAATGGATAAATGCCATGCAGGAAAATGAGACACAACTAGGATATAAAAAGTACCTGGCAGTGCACAGTTGTATTCAATTTTCAAATTTTACTTGCCAGATCACAATAATTGTGGGTTGTATCAATATGCAAAATGTAGTGAGTAATGGTTTTACAGTTCCAGTTAAATGGTAAAAGGCTAGGCTGAATCCTTTGAGAACTTGGATAATCAGAGAGGAATATGCATAATCTGACAGACTTTCAGGAAACAACAGTTTAGAAATAGTTTTTTTTTCTGTATATTTTTCCAGTGAGTATTTATTGAGCATTAACTACGTGCCAGCACTGTGATATTTGTTGAAGACACAAAAATGTTTTTTAAAAGCTGAAAATAATATAATATGGTATGTAAAAATTAAGGGAGTGGCAATATAAAAGGGACACCATGGTGGGAAAACAACTCCCAATTTTCTCTAGGAAATATTTGAAAGTAATAAAAGGCCTTGTTCCTTTGGCCATAATTTGACATTGTTTTATGATTCTGGGAAACCTTTCTAGCTCTACCTCTAACCATCTATTCAAATCTTTAAAGTCAGCTATTAAAATAAAGTTTTGTGGTAAAGTATCATGACTTTGGAAAAATGTCTTCCCTTACAGTTCATGGGGATTCGGTCATTCTGTTTAAGGCACTTATGACCCATGAGGCTCAGTCATATCAACTCCTAAGTTTGGTGAAAAAACTGAAAAATAGGAGTTCGGTTGACAACTTCAAAGTCCCACAGAGACCCAATAATGGACTAACCATTTGAACCACTAGAACCAGGTGGCTTATGCAGTTGTCACTCTCACTCTCCTACAACTGGAATGCTCAAATTAAAATAACAAATATCAATAACAAATATCAGCAAAATACATATCATGATGTCAGAAACATTTGTTTCATTTGTTGCCAGTCACTCTTCATATCCCCAGTGATTCTTTCAAGATCAGGGAATAGCTGAAAACCAACCCGTACAGATGACAAAATGCATGTCCCCCCAAATCACTGATTTTTGGCCCCTATTTATATTAACAGTGTCAAACACTATACTAAGTTCACGCTTTTTTAATCTTTTGAAAAGGTTCTGTGGAGGGGCTGGAGCAATAGCATAGCAGGTAGGGCGTTTGCCTTGCATGCGGACTACCCAGATTTGATTCCCAGCATCCCATATGGTCACCCAATATGGTCACCCAAGCACCGCCAGGAGTAATTCCTGATTGCACAGTTAGGAGTAACCCCTGACATTGCTGGGTGTGACCCAAAAAGAGAGAAAAAAAAGACTCTCTGGAATGGCTCTCATTAGTACATTTACAGATAAGGCAGTTGAAATCACAGCTAGCTATGACAAACTGCTAAATCTGAGGTGTGCTTACCTTACCTTCCTACTGGAGATATTTATTTCATCATCCTTACTGGTTTCCAACCTTTGGGAAAGCTAGAATGAGTGAATTAAGTAAGAAAAAAAAGTGAAGAGAGAAGATTCATTGTTCATGACAGAGATAGAGTTGGTACCATCATTTGGGAGGAAATTTTGGACTACAATATTCATATAAAGAAGACATTGTGCTCTTAGACACATCCTCCCCACAAGCTGTGCTATGATTCTGCTGTTAGCAGAGGGATTTTAAATGACTTTGTAAGTTGTATTGCTGGGAATTTTCTAGCCTATCTAGTGAAATTCTGTTCTATATCTCAACAGGTTGTGTGATGTTCAATGTGGAGGATTACCATGTTATAATTGAGGTGGCAATAAATATGCTACTTAAGATGCAGTGGTTACAGTTTCTCTTTAAAGGTCCTTAATTGGGGCAGTGAGCAATCAGGCCATGATTTCCATTATTGTTACCCATGAGACCTCTTTAGAGTGAATGAAGTTGTGGTTTCCCCACTGAGTTCACAGTCAGTCTCAATGGATCCATTCCAAAGTCTGACAATGGGACTCTAAATTCAGCATGTAAGAACACGTCTATGAAACAACACCGTAGGGATCCAAAATTATAGTTGCTCCATCTTGCATTATGCTCAGATTGCTGATATGGCAGTCGGCTATGCTATTTATGAAGTGAAAATACCTGTTTATAAACTAGAATTTTAGGAAGGCTATTTTGGTCCAGCACATGATATGATGACCTGAAATTCATATGCAAAAAAATTAAAATTCATTTCAATTTCTTAACAGAAAAAAGTACAAACTTAAAGATACAGTTCCTTCAAATTCACAGGATTTCAACATAAAAATGTTGCTTCTTTTCAACAGATACACTAAAAATATTAATTAAATTAATATTTATTTAATTAATATTAAATTAATTAATTACTGTAATCAGATTTGCTCGAGCGGGCCCAGTAACGTCTCCATTGGAGACTTTGTTGTTACTGTGTCTGGCATATCGAATACTCTCGGTAGCTTGCCGGGCTCTCCGAGAGGGGCGGAGGAATCGAACTCGGGTCGGCCATGTTGGCCGCTTGTAAGGCGAACGCCCTACCACTGTGCTGGAGCTATAGCACAGCGGGTAGGGCGTTCGCCTTACACGCAGCCAACATGGCCGACCCGAGTTCGATTCCTCCGCCCCTCTTGGAGAGCCCGGCAAGCTACCGAGAGTATTCGATATGCCAGACACAGTAACAACAAAGTCTCCAATGGAGACGTTACTGGGCCCGCTCGAGCAAATCGACGATCAACGGGAGGGCCTTTACCTTTACCTTTACTGTAATCAGATTAGTAGCAAATAATCATGTAAATTAATACATTGTATAAGCATAATTTTTCATTGTCAAATATCAGAAAATTTGCAGGTGTTCTTATATCCTTTGCTATGCCTCTGTTCCAGTGGGAGAGTGCTGGTATTTGGTTTAAAGCTTATCAATCGGATCAATGCCTAAACACATATACTAAGGTACATTAATTTAGAGTCTATTCAGAAATCTTACTGCTTCTTCCTCTTTTATTATTAAAGAGGGAATTTCAATTTCTTGGGCACAAGTCAAGTATTACCTCTAGTCTAATAATTTGGGTGCGTGTGCACATACACACACACAAACACACACACACTGTTTTAATTTTATATTTCATTGTAATTGTATTAGTAGCAAATAATTGTTTAAATTAATACTTCATATAATGAATATTTTTTCATTGTCAAATAGAAATTTTGCAGCATTCTTGTATCTTTTACTATGTCTCTGTTTTAGTGGGAAAGTGATAGTACTTGGTTTAAAAACTTACGAATCAGATCAATACATAAAATACAAAATCTTCCCATTTATGATTTTCATGCCCTGGATTGATTTTTAGATATATTTAACAAATACAACAAACGTCTATAAATCACTGAAAGGGTAAAAACACCAAATTTTAGTTTAAAAAGATTACACATTTTATTTTACTTATAGAATTACTTATTCACTCCACACTATGGAAATTATAAATTTAACTTTTAAGGAATAAAGAAAATTGTAAGAAATATATTGCATGCTGTATGAAACTTGAGTTATGTTAAGTATTTGACTCAGAGCACATAAAGAATATTCTATAATAATGAAATTTTGGGTTTTCTCATTATACCAGGACTTAGTGTACACTTCTTTAGATAATTGGTTAAAATAATGGAGAATAGAAAGCTATTAACAGCAACCCCCATTAATCTTAATAGTGAAAAGGGAAAATAAGTAGAATAAATGCTGACATTTCCTCTTTTCCTTTTAACAGTTATCCAAAAATGGTGAAAATTGGTGGCTCGGATTTAAAGAAGAAAGCAACAATGATGAACTTCGGTATGGACCTAGATTAATTTGCATTTAATTGTGTTTGACAGATTTTATTTGCAGAATTATTAGACTAGATCTCAGTGATCAGTTTCTTGAATCACCTTTTGTCATTATCTTTAACTTATAAATTCTCATTTCCCTAACTAAACATGAGCAATTTTTTTTTAATTTTTAAAGATTTAATTTAAAAATTCACTTTCAATCTGTATCTCAGAACTCCAAGAGTGATGCTGGAGAATGAATCTTAAAATGTTTTCTTTTCCAGTCATTGGACAGATGGATCACCAGTAATATACCAGAATTGGGACAAAGAAAGAAAAGAAGCTATGCATAATCAGAGCCAGAGATGTGGCTTCATTTCATCAAAAACAGGTCACTTTTTTAATTGAGAAATAATTGAAATATAGCATCACACTAGTTTCAGGGTAAAAACATGCTGAACTTATATTTGCATATATTCCAAAATGATTACAAAAATTTGTCTGGTTAACTTCTGTCTCCGAACATACCAACATTTTTTTATGAGGAGCTTTAAGATCCTATTAACAATTTTCTAACATGCAATAAAGTATTATTTGAGCATAGGAAAGATAGAGAAGAGATCGCTATAACAATATTAGCTGGGAATGATCACACTGGACAAGAGTTGAGAGTTAAAAGTAGGTAAGGGGTATTCTGGATAACCTTTCATTACCAATATTGTCAGCCGCAGTGCCCAAAAAGGGAGAGAGAGGCAGAGACAGAAACAGAGAGAGACAGAGAGAGAGAGAGAGAAGAAAAATGCCTGCCATAGAGGCAGACAGGGGGCCAGGGATGGGGGCTGATAGGAGGAAACCTGGGAACACTGGTGTTGGGAAATGTAAACAGGTGGAGAATGGGTTTTGGAATACTATATGACTGAAATTCAATCATGAACAGCTTTGTTTAAATATATGTATATAATAAATTTTAAAAGTAAAGTATTATTAACTATACTCACCTTGCTTATTATTATGTCCCCATGATTTGTTCATTTTATAATGGAAAGTTTGTACCTTTAGACTTTTTAAAGATATAATTTATTTATTTTTATTGAATCACTGTGAAAACAGACTTCAAGGAGGACATTGATCACTTAACTTTTTTTAACCCATTTCTCAACCATAATCCACCCTACCTTTGGTAACCACCACAACAGGTTACTTTATTTATCCAATTTTGAATTTAGAGTACAAGTAAATATTTTTTAGGAGGTCTGAGTATTCTTTTGGGGGGGCTTGGTTTGGGGCCACATCCGGCAGTGGTGCTTAGGGGTTACTCCTCTGAGAGTTCTTTTTGACAATTTAATTTTGATTCAGTGAGATGGTTTTGTTTGGTTGATTCTTTTGTTTTTCCAGTTGAATGTGTTCAAACTAATCAGTCTTTGACATAAGGTTCACCCTTTTTTTCCAGACTGTTTTGTTCACTCAAGTTTATGAAAATAATTTTTATTCTTAAAGTATTGCCTTAAGGCTGGAGCGATAGCACAGCGGGTAAGGCATTTGCCTTGCATTGCCGACCCATGTTCGATTCCTCTGCCCTTCTCAGAGAGCCCGGCAAGCTACCAAGAGTATCTCGCCCTAATGGCAGAGCCTGGCAAACTCCCCGTGACGTATTCAATATGCAAGAAAAAAAAAAAACAGTAGCAATACCAACAAGGTTTATCAGTGCAGAGCTATTTGAGTTGATTGTTCATTCAGACTCCCCCCCTTCACCCACATTTGTCTCTCTCTTCCTCTCACTAATATAAAGAAATTATATTTCAACTGTAACAGGTTTATAACAAACATGTGCCTCAAGAGAGGAGAGTGATAAAAATGAAAAGCAATTTTTGGTATGAGAGCATGAATAGAGAAGTAAGGAGTTGAAAAAAAAAGTGGTTAATCAGCTCTCTTTTGCCAGCAGGTGTCAGAACAGCCTACAGAAAGGCTGTTTTGTGATTCTGGAAGAATAACAGCTACTCTGCATTGAAAATAGCATCCCAGCCCTTCTCAAAATGCCAACATCATTTTGGCTCCTATCCCTCATACTAGAAAACCAAATTTGCCCTTACAATTTACATACATCCCTGTTCTATTTTAAAATTTATAACTTAAATGCTAATGAAATGTATTTTATAACCTTTACTCTGAAAATTCAGCTCTTCTAAATTAAAAGCTATCTTCTAGAAGGCTTTAGGATGTATCTTACTAAAGATATGTCCATGTGTGCCTGTTTTATTAAAGGGTCAGTTTTGAAGAGTGCTTCTCTTTTAGAAGTCTCAGGGTTAATTTTCTAAAATATTACATTTTCTAAAGAATTCTAAAGTAGAAATGGTCATGCATTGTTTTATAACAATTTTTCTTTTTTATGTTCTCTTTATGTTGAATTGTTTAAACAAAGGGCTGGAGTGATAGCACAGCGGGTAGGGCATTTGCCTTGCACGCGACCAACATGACGGACCCGAGTTCGATTCCTCTGCCCCTCTCGGAGAGCCTGGCAAGCTACTGAGAGTATCTCGCCCACACGGCAAATCCTGTCAAGCTACCCGTGATGTATTCGATATGCCAAACACAGTAACAAAAAGTCTGACGATGGAGACGTTACTGGGTCCGCTTGAGCAAATCGATGAACAACGGGAGGACCGTGACAGTGACAGTTTAAACAAAAAAAAAATCACTCTACAAATTATTCTTAGGCTAACTAAGTCAAATGTCTTAAAATTTTAATCAGTTGGTAAATTCATTTTTCATCTTTGTTTTTGTTGACTTTGTGTGTGTGTGTGTGTGTGTGTGGATGTGTGTATGCAAAATTTTGACATTCTTGGAATGCTGATTTGGAAAGTTGCTCATTTGGCTGCTTTTACTAGAGACCTCTATGATTAGTAGTTTATTCCAACTTCTAGATTTAAAAAGTAAATTATGATTAACCATAGCAGTCATGAAAAATACTAATAAGAACACCTATAAAAAGTCATCATTGCTTCTAAATCATTTTTAACCTATTTTCCCTGCCAGGACTCTGGGGTATTGAAGATTGTTCAGTTACTATGTTTAGTATCTGTAAACGAGAAGAGATCTGGGGCTACGAGAAAAAGAAAACTACACCAAAACATCATGGAACCTGTCCCAAAGGATGGCTCTATTTTAACTTTAAGGTAAGCTGTTTTCAAAATTTGCTTTGTTTTTCTGTTGTAGATGTTCATTTTAGAGAGCAATCCAAAGGCAAGTGTGGATTTAAAAATCCTGAGTTGTCCATAAGGTCTTTCTTTTTTTTTTTTTAATCAAGAACTGCAGAGATTTGAAAAGTTTTAAGATGAATCTAACTTAAGGTTTAAAATTTAGAAATTAAGAATAAGCCTCTTGAATACAAAGATTTTGTTAGAAGCAGCCTTGACACTATCTTTTATTTGTTTTTGAAGACTGACACAGTCCTTCACTGGGTTATTTGACCAAGTTCCACAGAATGCAACATAGTGTGTGTGTTTCCAACAGATCTGTGTCCGGACCCTTTTCCCAGTTGATCTATCAACTCCCTCTGGTCCAGAGGTCTGATTACTTTATGAATTGACAAACCAATAACACTTGGTCATCTTCATCTTAAGTCTCAAAAAGCTGATGCTTCCATGAAGAATTGAATTTTTTTTAAATTGTCTGTGAGATTGTAGATCAGATTTATTATTTCTGATTCTGTCTCCAGTTGAGGCCTAGACTTCTCTCCACTACTTATATTTTATGAGTAGGCTTTCAGTGGAATCAATTAAAATAACTATAGACTTTCAGTGGAATTAATTAAAATGCATTCCAAATTATGAATGTTAAAGTTGTCAACAATTAAAAACCCAATCTTGTTATAATTTCATATGCTAAGAGAAAGGGCTCTTTCATCATGAACAGCAGATTTTTTTTCCACAAGCATATTCAGTTTTATCAACTGAGCATTGTCCATCATAAGCTTGCTGTTTCTCTTCATTTGTGATGGGGCTATTTGGATTTTACACATCCTTATCAATCACCCATTACATGTGTTGATTTGATTATTTTTTAATTGTGTTAAAATCCACATACCCTCAAAATCGCTTGCAATTAAATATCTCTATGTGTTAGGTCTATTCATATTGCTGTGAATCTTCAGGCATTTTTTTTATTTTGTAAAAGTGTAATACTAAGCTCCTTAAAAACATCCCTTTATTTGTAATGTGCCTGTAAAGGAAGCCGGTATGGGTAAAGTGGGAATGGGGTAGGGAATGAACTATAAAATCACTGGTAGAGAAAAGTTGACACTAGTGGTGGGATTGGTATTGAAATAAATGTCTAATACTCAACTATCAATAAATTTGTAAATCACAGTTATTTAATTTAAAAAAATATTTTTAAAAAACAGTTCCTCATTTCTCTCTCTCACTAAATCCCTAGCAACTATCATTCTACTTTCTGTTTCTATTAATTTGATTTACATACCTTGAATTTGTAGAATCATACATTATTTTTGGTTTGTGAGTGATAAGTTTTTTTGGGAATGATTTATTGTTTTTAATGTTAAGCCATGTTATAACATGCATTACAATTACATTTTTTATGGCTTCATAATATTTCATTGTACCCAGGCATCTATCAATGAGGTCACATTGCTTTTAATTTGGGACTATTATAAAGAAATCTGCAATGAACATAGACTTATATATTAGAGAACCTATTTTTAATTATTTTGAGTATTTATCTGAGAGTAGAACTGATATATTTTGTAGTACTTTTGTGCTTAAATTTCAGGGTACCAACAAACTGTTCTTCAACAGGGGCTGAACCATTTAACAACCCTCCCAACAGTTTATGGTATTGATTTCTACACATCCTTGAAATATCATATTCTCTCTTTATTATTGTTTTCATACTCATACTACAATAAGGTAGTATTATTTCATTGCAGTTTTGATTTGCTTTTCTCTAATAACTAATTTCTAGTGATGAACTTTATTTATTTATTGGTCAAATTGTTTTAAAGAAAATGTCTATTCCTGTCTTTTCCCCATTTTTAATTGGGTTAATTTGAAGGAGTTTATCTATATTTGGGATATAAAAATTCCTATCAGATAACATATTTTGAAAATATTTTCTTCCATTCTGTAGGTTAAACCTCCACGTTTTTGGTTTTAGTTTATGGTCCTTACCTGGTGGTGCGCAAGTCTTACTCCTGGCTTGATGCTCAGGAATCACTCTTGGAGGAGTTTGGGGGACTATGTGGGATGCTGGGGATGAAACTTGGATTGACTCTGTAAGAGTATCTGATGTACTATCTTTCTGGCCCTGACTTCCTAATAATGTCCTTTGCTAGGCTCCCAGCTTGACAGAATAGAGGTGTTTGGAGTAACCTTTTATGATCCTTTATGTTATTGCGGAGTCTGTTGCAATTTCTCCAGTTTCATAGCTAGTCTGATTTATTTGGGGTTTTTTCTCTTTGGGTCACACCCGGCAATGCACAGGGGCTACCCCTGGCTCTGCACTCAGGAATTACCCCTGGCGGTGCTCAGAGGACCATATGGGATACTAGAAATTGAACCTGGGTTGGCTGCATGCAAGGCAAACGCCCTACCCGTTGTGCTATTGCTCCAGCCCCTGATTTATTTGAGTTTTTAATTTTTTTCATGTGATTCTAAGAGTATGGTTTTCTTGATTATTCTTTTAGAGAACCAGCTCCTAGTTTCACTAACCCTTGTATTGGTTTCTTGGTTTCAGTATCATGAATTAATGCTACAGTTTTATGATTTTTTTTTTCCTTCTGTTTGTTTTGGGATTCAGCTACTGTTCTTTTCCAGGTTCTTACTGTGTCCCATAGGTTCTAGTGGTTTTTTTATTCTCTTTCTTATCAATGAATATTTTTATTCCTTCTTTGATCTCATTTATGCCCCAGTTGTTATTTGATCATATTTTGTTCAGTTTCCAAGTATTAGCATTTTCCCCCCTATTTTCCTTTTTTTCCTTAGTTTTGTTTGTATTTTTGGGGGGGCTACACCAGGCAGTCCTCAGGGCTTACTCCAGGTTTTGTGATCAGGGATAACTCCTGGCAGACTTGGGGAAACTATATGAGGTCTTAGGGGTCAAACTAGGGTCATTGGTATGCAAAGCAAGTGCTCTACCCACTGTACTATAACTCTGAATCTTCCCCTATCTTCTTTTTTATGGTTAATTTCAAACTTAATAGAATTGTGATCTGAGAAAATTCTTTATAAAATTTCTATTTTTGAGACTTTATTTATGCTTGTATTATGTGGTCTATCCCAGATATTCTTCCATATGCCCTAAAGAAGAACATGTATTCAGCCTTTTTTTAGAGTGGAGAGCCCTGTATAGTTCTATTAATCTTAATTCTTCCATTTTTCATTTTGGGTTCTTTTTTCTATACCAGTATTCTGTCTAGTTTCTCTACCCAGTAGCAAAAGTAGGTGTTGATATCTCACACTATTATTTCTATCAATGTGCTTTTTATAGTTCTATGAGCTGTTTCTTTATAAAATTTGTCCTAATCATATCAATAATCATTAGGGCCCCTGTTCTACTGATTCCTTAACCAGCACATAATGTCCATTCTTATCTCATTACTTTGTTTAGCTTTAAAGCTATTTGGTCTGACATAAATAGAGCTGTCCCTGCCTTTACCCCACCTCACATTAGCTTGTCTAATTGATCTTTCTTCTTTCACTCTGAACTTATGTTTATCTCAAGAATTCAAGTGTCTTTTCTTTAAGTAGCAGCAGGCAACTTCAGTAAAAACAGGAGCGATTCATTCTGTCACTCCAGGCTTTTATATGTGGGAATCCACTCCATTGTTATTGATATACAAGGACTGTGTTGTCATCTTTTAATATGGGACTTGGTTGTTTTGCAATTGGCTATATTCTTTTCATAGGTAGCCTTACAGTAATTCTTGCAAGGTTGTTTTAGTTATAACAAATATCAACAACTCATGTTTGTCTGAATGTTTTCATTCCTCTCTTAAATCTAAGTAACAACTTTTAAAGGTAGTGGACTCTAGGTTGAAGAATTTTTTTATTTAGTAATTTGAGCATGCAATTTCATAATTTTCTTGCTTGCATGGTATTACCTGGGAGATCTGTTGTAATCTCATGTTATTTCCTTTGTATTTGAAGTTTTCCTTCTCTCAATGTTTTAAATAGTTTCTCACTTTGGTTCTTACTGTGCAACATGGTTGATTACTATGTTCTGTTTGAGTCTATGTTTTTTGAGTCTATTTTTTTCTGGTACTGTTTGTACCTCTTAAGTGTATTCAGAATCCTGTCTCTAGAGACTGGGAAAATTATGAGCTATTATCTTTTCCACAGTAGTTCTTCCCCTTTTTCTTTTTCCTTGTCTTTGTCCTATGATGTAATGATAATTCCTCTTTTTGTTATCCATTAACTCTCTTTCATTTACTTCTATTTTTTACTATTCTTTTCTTTTGCATCTTTGGGTTGATACCTTATATTTTGTCTTCAGCTTTACTGGCAGGCTCTCTTAGCACTGAGAATTTTGTTGCTGTGGCTTGCTATTATTTTCTTTGGCTCCTTGAATTCCATTTATAAGGATTCTCTCATAGTCTGAATCAATTTGTGTCTGAGTTGCTTGAATTTCTCTTCCAGTGATTACTTAAGTTTCATTGCCTTCACAAAGAGTGTTGGTTTAAGGTCCTGTTTTAAGGACCTCCACCTTAAAACACCTCCTCCACCAGGCTTGAGAACTCTAATGAATTGAAAGGCATGCCTACACTTTTCTTCCCATCTACTGAACAAACTGAATTTCTTTGTTTTCCCATTGTTTTTAAAGTTCTGTGAGTACTGATAGTAGAACTTTTGATTACTGAGCACCTGAATGTTGACCTGATTTACTATTTTATACTAGCAGGCTATTTATGCCTCTGTTCAAAATACCATTACCATGTAAAGGTATTTTAAAGGACAAACAGAAGTGGATCTAGTTCCTCTGCTTTAGTTGTAGGGACTAACACTGAAGTGGAACCTTGTCATTTAATTTCCGTCCCACCCGTTCTTTGATAACCAAAGTTTTTCATTTAAAAAAAATCAAATTTACTTTCCTTTTTTTATGCTTTTAATGTCATGTCTAAAGATACATTCCCAAATTCAACATCATAAAAATTTACCACTTGTGCCTTCTTACAAGACCTTTATGATTTCAGCTCTTATATTTTTAGGTACTTATATTTAGGCTTATGTATTTATGTTCTTGGTTCATTTTTAATTAAGTCTTACATATGAAAGTTTTCCATAACTGTTAGAACATGTGCATCCTGTAGGGAAAAGCACAAAGGATTACCTATCTCATCTTAAAATCATGAAAACAGTGAGCAAACCCTAAAGCCTGAACAAAACTGTTCTAGTTACTAATAATAGTTTCTCTGATGTAAAAAAGAAAGTATTTTAAAGAAATTAATGATAGGTCAAATCTTTAGAATTAGAGAAATACCTCTTAGAAATGCATGGGTTTTTTTTTTTTTGGTTATTTCAGCCTTTAGCTATTATCTTTCTCCAAAACATATTTTATTCTTCATAGCTTATTTCTGTTTCATGTTTCCTATTGTGGAAACATAGTGTGTATTTATACATGGAAGTGGAATAGAGCAGATCTAAGGCAGAAAAGCAAGAGAGTGTTTCCTTTTAAAGGAATAGAAATGAGCATGGATAAAATACAGACATATTCATAAGAGAAAAAAGGGTTTTCTGAAGCTAACTATAGACTAAAATACCCATATGGAACTCTGATGGCTTTTAAAAAAATATGTTAATCACTAAAACTTAAATTAGTAGTTCTCTGCCCTAATCAAATATTTGGAATTTAGATTTTAAAAATATCAAAAAAGCCCCGCCCGCTCCTCTCTGGAAAGAAAGATGGCGGCCGCACGGGAGCCTTGTGGACAGCCGGTTTGAGACGGGCTCGGCGGGAGCAGCGGGGACCTCATGGGAAGAGGGGCTTTGTGGGCCGTCCCCCACGCCCCACCAAGGTCGCCGGCTGCCCCCCACGAGCGGCTCTCCGGCACGGCCATGACTCCAGGGCACAGAAACCAATCTCTTAACTATCTAACTTTTAATAGAAATTCTTCCAGGGTCAATAAGTAAAATAGCAGAAATTCAAAACCGCGCGGCCGCGACATCATTTTATCCTTAAACCAAGTTGTAGAAAGCAAATCATTTCACAACGCTGTTTCAGCATATCTGATTTTGGGGGGTGGGTCGTAAACTCTAAACAATAATTGTGCATCTTCTATCAAAACAATCTATCTAGTCAAAGTGGATAGAGTATTAACTAGAACTCATCTGCCTCACAAGAATTGGGAGGGGTGGGGGGAGGTGGGGGTCTATTGGGGTTCGGGGTTAAAAATAAGTATTGGTAAAGGGAAATGTGTTTGATATTTACATGACTGAGACCTAAACCCGAAAGCTCTGTAACTTTTCCCACAGTGATTCAATAAATAAATAAATTATTAAAAAAAAATAAAAAAATATTAAAGCTCTTTAACTGATCTCCTTGACATTTAGGTATCAGTATTTTGAAAAACTCCTGGGTTATTCTAATGCAGTCAGTATTTTCACGACAATATAACAATTCCACAGCTTATCTTTCACATCAGTCAGAGAATTTGATTACTAAAGATTTGGTCACATGAGAAGGTGACCTATTTACAGAGCAAGACTTCAAGGTGCCCTAGTGTAACACATACACACACACACGGTGCTTCACCTTCTAGGAAGTATGACTCAAAGGCCCCAGAGGACTCTCACTCCTGTGACTTCAAATTGTCCTTTATTATTTTAACAGGGAAATAGGAACTTCTCTCATCTATCAATTGCACTTACGATAAGTGGATTCATCATATCATTAGAGAAGCTGGTAATAGGACAGGGATTTGAGAAAATCTGAGAGCCTGCCCTGTCGAACTGCATCTTGCTCGTTGGCTTCCTAGGCTAATCTTTATTGATTATTTCTAAAGGGAAAAATCCCAGTAGTTGACTATTCATCTTTGTAAGTTAAGCATTTTTCTAATATCTCTTCTAATTATTTTTTCTAATAAAGTGAAAAAGGCTTCCATCATCAATTACTTGAAGAAAAGTGAGTCATCTAAGAAACTTAGCACAGCTGAGCTGTAGAAAGAGAAATTCTAAGTATGTATGTGACTTAGATTTACTCTTGCATGTCGATGTACACATTTTTAGTCAATGGATTGACAGGAATGCTTGATGTTAGTGACTGCTTGATTCCATTTAGTTTGTTTGCATGAATTAAATTCCATGCACAATTTATTTTTTCCACAAAAACTACACTCTCTCTCCTCCTCTGATTCTATCCCAGTGGCCACATATGGTCCCCTGAGCATAGATCAAGGAAATCCCTAAGTACACCAGATGTGCCCCCCCCCCCAAAGAAAAGCACCCTCTGCTCCTTTTGAAAATGAAGCAACTGAAGAGACTATATAGCGGTAAAAAGCCTGTCTTGTTTGCTGCTGATCACAGTTCAATCCCTATTACTGCATCTAGCACCAAAGCACAACCAGAACTGATTCCTCAGCACAGTGCCAGGAATAAACCCTGAGCACCACTGGGTGTAATCCAACCAATAATTATTAAAAGCAAATTAGGATAAAATGTACTCAAATACATAGTCTTTTACTTATTCATTTATTTTATTGTATTGGTGAGGGAAAACAAACATAAACCTTTTCTTTAGGAACCTACATACTACAGAGGGTACAGTTAGGAAAATAGTTCTAATTTATGACTCTGACAATAAAGGAGAGAAACACAGTTCTATAAAAGCAAATAACAATAGGAGCAGAGTTAGGTGGTCTGGAAGATAAGAAGCATTGAAAGCAAGGGGAAACAGCATGTGCAAAGGACTGAAGGTGAGAGAGAATAGGACAACTTGAAGAAATTAACCACGTATATAGAACTATAATGTAGAGTGTTAAAATAAGTAGGCAAAGGTGGTTGCCTGTTAAGTTTTCTGGTTTCCATTCTAAGAACAATGGGAAATGCCCGTGGATATTTAACCAAAAAGGGACTTGGTAAGGACAGGGTTTTGAAAAATTTAGTCAGGCAACAATGCCAAAGACAGATTGAAGGAAGACAAAAGCAGTTAGGAAAGTATTGCAGTAGTTGGGCAAGAGTTTAATCACTTGAACTTTGTTGATGACAAAGGTTGTGGAAACAATGGGACACAGACTAATGGGATATCCAAATGGCAGGGATGAAGGAGTGATTGAATGGGAGGGTAAAGCATATTCCCATGTTTCAAGCTTATACAAATACATGAATGACTGTGGCATCCCACGTTTGTGATGAGACCAGGAAATGAAGTTTCACTATCATTCAGAGGACCAATCAATCAAGAGACAAGATGAAGCTTCAAGAAAGAGTATCATTAAGCAAGAAGCCAACGAGTTATAGATAGTGGACTTTCATTCTCAAAAAAATGCATCTTCCCTCCTCTGTCACAAGAAGCGGTTTGTTATAGGATATACATGGGAAAGTGCATTTTTAGATAGTGCAGGTTGCTGTCTAGAGGATACCACTAAAGTGAGGTAAAGGTAAAGGTAAAGGCCCTCCCGTTGTTCGTCGATTTGCTCGAGCGGGCCCAGTAACATCTCCATCATGAGACTTGTTGTTGCTGTGTTTGGCATATCGAATATGTCATAGGTAGCTTGCCAGGCTCTGCCGTGCGGGCGAGATACTGTCGGTAGCTTGCCGGGCTCTCGGAGAGGGGCGGAGGAATCGAACTTGGGTCGGCCATGTTGGCTGCGTGCAAGGCAAACGCCCTACTGCTGTGCTATCGCTCCAGCCCTACCACTAAAGTGATCAATATATTTCTGTGGGATGGTCCACCATTGCATCTGCAAACCTAAAGATTTCTGATTAAGGTTTCAGCATATAGGTTTCTGGTTGTTTTTATGGGGGGGGGAGACGGAAGAGGCGTGGGGAGTGTTTGTTTCTTTATTGCTTTGGGGGCCACATTCAGTGGTGCTCAGGATTTATTTCTAACTCTTCACTCAGGGATCATACCTAGTGTTGCTCAGGAGACCATATGTGGTGGTGAGGTGTCTGAACTTGGGTCAGCCATATGAAAGGAAGTGCCTTCTATACTAATACTCTGACCCCATCCTGCAGGGTTTCTAGAACACAATATGGGAGACTTTCTATCAATAGCTCTTCCCAGAAGGGTTTACTGGTTTTTAATTTTGAATTCAGCTCTTAATTTTTTGAGGCTGGTTTCAATAAGAACACCAGGAAAGATCAAGTTATTTGGAAATTCATTTTCAGATTCTGAGATCAAAATTACTTTGAGACAAACAAAAAAAGGATTTCATATTCAAAACTTGTTTTGAGTTACATGCACCTTAATTCACAGTAATAATCAGAAGTGCATTAAACTTGATCACATTTTGCAAATTAGAAAGTAAATAAACAATTTAAAAATAAGGATGCTGTACTTCATCTTGCTAATTTTCTTTCATTATTAATGACACCATTTAAAATTATGTTAGTAAATATGTATGTTATATTTTGGAAACAATGATGTCAGATTGATGAGAGGCTATACTCCCCCAATTAAACTAGTAAATCTTGGCGAAGACAAATGTTGGGGGAGTGAATAAGGAGAGCCATGTATAGTGTGTGTGTGCGGGGAGGCGCATGTGCATGGACTTTCTGAAGATTTTTTTTGAGCTAACTGAGCCAATAATGGTCCATTAGTATTTATCTGAACACAAGGTGATTTCACATTAAATGATAAGACTTTCTAATAATTAGGATGCACCACCCTTTGGAATTTGTAATTAGAGTAAAGAGGCAAAATGAAGGGAAGTAGATAAAGGATAGTTGTTATAAAATTAAAGTCCTTTAAAGTCAATTTCAGTTTCTTTGTGGAGCAAACAAGTCAAAGGAAATCAGAAGAATTGAAAATATACTTTCTTAGTTGATAACTCAAATTCGAGTTAAATCCGAGTTTCTTCTAGTTTCTTAATAAAAGTGTAAAACCTCTTTAAGGTTTAAACTAGAAAGTGATAAAATCAGGACTGAGCTCTAGGAAGAATTCCATGAGGAATATTGACATTTGGGACACATAGTTTTTTACTGGGGGAACTAAACAGGACAATGCAGAACGTTCAATAACGTCCCTAGTCTCCACCAACTGGGTGCCAGTAGCCCCCACAAACACACATTTGAAGCTATGACAGCCAAAAATACTTCCTTTATCAAGATTACCAAAATAGTCCCTGAGGCCATAATGACTCTTTTTGAGAACCACTGGGTTCTAAAAGAGACTATTGTTTTTATTTTGTTCTACAAATGTTTTTATTTTGTTCTACAAATATGTATTATTGAGATACTCAAAGAGAAAGCATTTGAAACTTTTCAAGGAATTATGATTATAGAGAAAAGATAAGGAACTGACAAAAAATTAGAGAAAAATACCATTCCAAAGCAGAGTTGGAAAAGATGCTTTCTTAATCTTCCATGCAAGCCCAGAGATTTTTTGGTAGTTGGAATTATCTTGATATTTGATCTTTCTTGTGTAGGGGTGGTAGGATAGAGGGGAGACACTCCCAAGCAGTGCTCAGAGTGGGTCAGTTCTTGGGGTCACTTCCAGTGACACTTATTCAACCTGTCATAATGACGCAGTACATAACTGCTTGGATCCTGCAGTGCCAGACACCACCAGGGTCACTTCTAGGTGCTTGGGAACCTCCAGGGCTCCTTTTAGTGTTCCAGTGGCCACACTGTGTTGGAGTTGAAACCCCAGTGTGGAACATGCATAAGCCTGCACCCCTGACCAATGAGCCATCTCCTTAGTCATTTCCATTAATGCTCACAAATGAGAGAATATTCCATATGGGTATCTTTTGCATAATGTTGATCTTGACATATCTAGAACTTTGCCTAAATCATTTACCCATCTTTTTCCTTATTTCTCCTTTGATTGAAGCTAATATGATTAAATTTCATTGGAAAGAAATTTTTTCTCAACCTTGGTAGCCTTGCCTGGTCTTATCATTTTATTTCTTCTCCCAGAGGAATATCCCATGCCAGACATGATTTTCTCATAAGTAACAATCAACTCTTACTGCCAAATCCAACAGCCTTCTTTTTGTGTTCATTCAGCACTGTTGTCTGGACCTCCCTTTGTAGCTCTTTCTTCGGTCTGTTGTCCTTATTTCTCTTCTATAGGCTGGGTTATTATTATTATTATTAATTATTCTCTGGAATAATTTCTGGAGCAATAGCACAGCAGCTAGGGCATTTGCCTTGCACGCAGCCAAGGGTTTGATTCCTCCATCCTTCGGAGAACCATGTAAGCTACCGAGAGTATCCCACCCGCCCAGCAAAGTCTGGAAAGCTCCCCGTGGCATATTCGATATGCCCAAATCAGTAAAAACAAGCCTCACAATGGAGATGTTACTGGTGCCCACCCAAGCAAATCCATGAACAATGGGAGGACAGTGACAGACAGTGCTATTATTAATCTCTGGGTCATCCTTGTGGACTTACTGACCAAACAGCTGTCTCCAAGTATTTAGCATATTTAAATAACTGATGTGATTTGACTCCTCAGTATTAGTCTCTCACTTAAACTGAAGAAGTAATTTGCAAATAAAATTAAACAAAGCTGTGAATTTCCTCCCACAGAAATGTTTTTAGATTAAATTTGTTCCTTTACAGTCACTAGATGTCCTTTCTAGGAGAAAAAAGGACAGTATTCTTCATTGACTGGACGACATTGTTCTCATATCCCACATGACAAAGCACAACCTTGCTTCAGTTCCTGCCTGATACAAAAGCAAAGCAAGCCATTAACTCACCCTGAAAGTTATTCCCCTTGGTTTTGATGTTATACCTTTGAAGCCTTTGTAAGTGGGGGGGTGGGGGGAGGGCACACAAGGGCAGGAATGAGCTATTTCTACCCCAAAAATTTATTTTTTAAATTTTCAAAGTAGATCCTCAGTGTCTTTAGGAAATTTTAAAAATTTATTTACAAAATACAGATATGAAAAATGCATTTTTATATTTTTTAGTGCTTTTTGGTGAAAATCCCCAAAGACTCAACTGACTCGAAGAACTGGATGTCTGCTCAAGAGAGCTGTGTTAAGGAAGAGGGGATGCTAGTTGCTATTGAAAATGAGGTAGAACAAGGTAGAGTATTCAATGTTCAATTGGACAAAAACAACCACTTTTATTCATGTAGTCATTAAATATTGCCCCCAACACTAACATTTCCAATTCAATATTTTAAGTATTGCTGATGACACATGTAATTTTAATTAGGTTTGTAAGGCTTATATATCATTACATTTGTAAAAGTTAGTTCATTGTGTTGCTTCTAATTGCTGATTTGGGAAATTTTTTTCTTACTAGTAGTGGAGAGAATAAGGGCATGTAGTTAAAAATAGCTATGATAAAGATAGTCTATTATAATTGCATGGTATAGTGTTTGAGATCCTTCTAGATTCATTTTTGCACTTTTATTTGATATTAGACAGCTATATAATTTAAACAGTGTAGATAAGCATTTGTTTAGAAAAGCATTGAATGAACACTGGAAATTCTTTTGCTAAATGACATAACAAGATCCCAAGCTTAACCAGGTAATTTCTATTGATTGTAATATCTCATAGACAAAATAACAAATTCCTATAATTCATAATTAAGTTTTCCTGTCATTTAAATGAAATCATTACTTTAAATAAAAATGGTTCCTTACCCAGATGATGTTAAATTTGATAGTGTGTTTTTATGTTTTAGCTTTTATTACTATGAATCTTTTTGGCCAGACCACTAACATGTGGATAGGGTTAAAAAGTGATGAGTACGAAAAATGGCTGAGTGGAAAGCCTGTTACATATTCTAACTGGTCTCCATTTGATGTAATAAAGGTAAGTCTTAAGAATTATCTTTTAGAAATCATTGTGGCAACAAAGACTAATTGAGACTCCTTTATTAAGGTTTTCTTTTTTTTTTTAATTGAATCACCATGAGATACATAGTTACAGAGCTGTTCATGATCGGATTTTAGTCATATAATAATTCAGCACCCATGCCTACACCAGTGTTCATTTCCCACCACCAGTGACCCAATTTTCCCTCCTGCCACCCCTCCTTCCCCCAGCCTGTCTCTTTGGCTCTATGGCAGGCATTCTCTCTCTCTCTCGCTCGCTCACTCGCTCTCTCTCTCCCTCTATATATATATATACATATATATATATATCATTCTGGGCACTATGGTTTGCAACACAGATACTGAGAGGTTATCATGTTTGTTCCTTTACCTACTTTCAGCACACAGTTCCTATCCAGAGTGATCATTTCCAACTATCTTTGTCATAATGATCCCATCTCTATCCCAATTGTCTTTTCCCCCCGCACTTGAGGCAGGCTTCCAACTCTTAAACTATTTTTCACTTTCTACGTTAACACAATTTTAAATTTTAATCTCTTTCATTGTTGTTGCTATGACCAGGTGTTGTACTCACTTGGTTTTGGTGCTTATAAGTTTTGCTTGCAATGCTCACACAAACTTATTTGAGGTACAATCATACATTTTTAGTGGTGCCAATGATCCAAAACAAAGTGCCATCAGGATTGTATTTGGTATGTGGGTTGGAATTGAGATCAAACTAAATTCAAGCCCTTGAGGCAGGTGCTTTACACTATGCTATAGTCTCAAGCCCAATTTATTACTTTTCAACAATGGATTTTATAAATTCCATGTCTTCCACAAGTGTAATTATTTTATTCATTGTAATAATTGTTGTGTATACCTGAAATCAGGGCTGGAGCGATAGCACAGCGGTGGGGCGTTTGCCTTGCACGCAGCCAACATGGCCGATCCGAGTTCGATTCCTCCGCCCCTCTCAGAGAGCCCGGCAAGCTACCGAGAGTATCTCGCCCGCACGGCAGAGCCTGGCAAGCTCCCTGTGACATATTCAATATGCCAAACACAGTAACAACAAAGTCTCCAATGGAGACGTTACTGGGCCCGCTCGAGCAAATCGATGGTCAACGGGAGGGCCTTTACCTTTACTTTACCTATACCTGAAATTATGTGTGAATAGGCTTGCTGAGTGCAAATAAAGAAATAAATGTCCTTGAAGTTCAAAAACTCTGCACCTGCAAAAGTCAATGTGATAAAAAAAATTGTTATATGTTAACACTCTTTTCAAACCTTTATCTTTTAAAGATTGCAAGTCATAACACCACTGAGGCTCAAAATCACACTCCTCTCTGTGCCTTGCTATCAAGTAATCCTAACTTTTATTTCACTGGAAAATGGTATTTTGAAGACTGTGGTAAAGAAGGTTACGGGTTTGTTTGTGAAAAAATGCCAGGTAAGAAATACTGTTTTTATTCTTTTCAGTTCCATAGTCCATTCTTCTCTTCAATATTTTTTAACTGACAGAATTATAGCTAATGATGTCAGGCACTTATTCTTTAAATTTATATATAGTTAGTCATTTAATCTGCATTACCCCAGGAATATTCCTTTTGTTTGGGTCCTAAACATAGTGAACACCTGAACAATGACAAGTTTGTATACAAGTTTTGATGATATTAAAACTTTATTCTTTTATTGTGAGAAAGTATGTGTGTTCAGACACTCAGAAAGACATTGAGAAAATGTTGGAAAAGAGCCAAGGAAATAAAGCAACTCATACTTTATTCCTTTCTTAGCCCAATAGTACTTCAGCTATGTGGTTAACTATGGTAAACAGCATGTTTATAAATCTGTTTGATAAGAACCCTAGTAACTTCTAGTGCGAAATACAAAGTCATGCTATCACAATGAGTCAATCGAGTCTATAGGCAATTTGAATGCTCTGTTAAGTAATCAAGTAACTTGAGTAATAAATATAAAATAATAAACGTTCTAATCTCAGTTTTTGCTGAGTGTTGTTTCCATATATCTTATGACCTTAAAAGGTTATGGTTTGTGTCTGGAGCTGTGTGGAACTCTGGGCATGTACTTACTTGGAATACCTCTGTAATGTAACTCATGACTCTAAGCATCAAGCCAAACACAGAAACAGTTCCAGGGAAGTCCCGTTTCCTACACCACAATGATCATGTAAACAAAAGGCTAGTCATGAGCTGAAAGGAGATACCAGACCATTTATAGCAGGAGTATTTACTGAAGTGTCTCATGGGGACAGGAATAATAAAAACATATCATTTGCATACTTATGGTATGCGCAGCACAGTTTTATAAGTTTGGTTTTATAAGCACTGTATCATAAAAATCTTATGACAGTGGTGCTGGAGCAATAGCACAGCAGGTAGGGCATTTGCCTTGCACGCAGCCGACCTGGTTTCAATTCCTAGCATCCTATATGGTTCCCCAAGCACCACCAGGAGTAATTCCTGAGTGCATGAGCCAGGAGTAACCCCTGTCATCTCTGGGTGTGGCCCAAAAGCCCCCCCCAAAAAATCTTATGACAGTACTATGAAATAGATAAAAGTTTTTCCATTTTACAAATAACAATAACAACAACAACAACAACAGCACACACAAGGACTTTCAGTAAATGCAATGACTTTATTATACAAACTTGATATGATATAGATTTTCTCTTTGAAATGTGTTCACTGACTGCTTTTGCTTTTGCTCTTTGATAATTTGGGGAATAATGATATTTATGTTCTCTTGGAAGTAGCATAGAGTAGTGATGGATAAATGTAGAGATCTTTGAGTTCCCATCCTCTCTGATGTTCTACTTGTTCTCTGTGGAAGCTGCCAATTAGGTTTCTTTCCTTCTCTGGGCCTTGGTTTTCCCATTAGCAAACTGGGAAATAATTATCTCATAGACTCTATAGATAATGCTTAGAAAGTTCCTAGCAGATGTTTAACAAATGATAGTTGTTCTATTATTTTAAAAGCTATTTTTCACTACACAGACTCAGTCTACAGTGAATGTCCACATTTTGTACCTTTTCTTTATTTGTCCACATAAATATATTTTTACATTGGGCCTAAAGTCTAGAAGCCCTTATCACCTAAAAAATAGTAAGAATTAAGAGAAAGACAATAGAAAAGATCCTGCATTTTAAACTTGGTTTCTAGTGAATCTTCCTTTTTCAGGGCAGTGGTTAACAAAACCATGTTTAAAGTAACATATTTTAAAACTTGATGACACCACTTACCTAGGTAAAAGTGATAATATGTGATATATATGTGATAGGAGCAATAGCACAGTGGTAGGACGTTTGCCTTGCACGCAGCTGACTTGGTCGATCTGAGTTCGATTCCTCTGCCCATCTCTGAGAGCAAGCTACAGAGAGTATCTCGCCCGCACAGCAAAGCCTGGCAAGCTACCCGTGACGTATTCAATATGCCAAACACAGTAACAAAAAGTCTCACAACAGAGACGTTACTGGAACGCTCAAGCAAGTAATATGTATTATATTATACATATTATATAATATTATATCACGGTCACGGTCCTCCCGTTGTTCATCGATTTGCTCGAGCGGGCCCAGTAACGTCTCCATTGGAGACTTTGTTGTTACTGTGTCTGGCATATCGAATACATCACGGGGAGCTTGCCAGGCTCCGCCGCGCGGGCGAGATACTCTCGGTAGCTTGCCGGGCTCTCCGAGAGGGGCGGAGGAATTGAACTCGAGTCGGCCATATTGGCTGCATATAATATTATATAATATTATTATATCATACATATTCTATAATATTATAATATAATATGATATAACATGTGAAAAAGTATATGTGATAATAAAGAAGCAGAGTCAGTGGGGAGACTGATATTTAGGTCACATATACAAATATTTTCAGTGACTCTTTATTTTACCAGTTGCTATCATTTTTAAATACCTTAGTAGCATACTGGTTTTCTATAAATAATCTTAGGCTTGGTATATAAGCTGACCAATAGACTTAAACAAAATTATGTTTAAACAGATAATAATGAAGTATGACCCATATACATATATGTATCTGGTAAATAAATTAATTTCAATTTGGTTTTGTATATTACTACTGTACTGAGGTAACATATTTAGGTATAAGTTAAATTAGTACTTTGACAATTTCATTTAGGGTGGTGTAACAAGAAGTGGAAAGGGTATCAACTAAAATGTAATAAGGTCCTGCTTTGTTCCATGTACCATGGTACCAAGTACCCTAACTGAATATTTTATTGAATTCTGTCCACATCATCTCAAAAAAAATTATGTTTTATAAAAATAAATGGAATGGACTGATAACATAGTGGGTAGGGCGTTTGCCTTGCACACAGCCAACCCAGGTTCATTTCCTCTGTCCCTCTTGGAGAGCCCAGCAAGCTACCGAGAGTATCCCGCCTGCACGGCAGAGCCTGGCAAGCTCTCCTTGGTGTATTTGATATGCCAAAAATAGTAACAACAAGTCTCACAATGGAGATGTTACTTGTGCCCGCTTGAGCAAATGGATGAATAACAGGAGGATAGTTCTACAGTGCAGTGCTAGATAGATTCATTTCACAAGTTCTCTTAGCTATGCAGGGTCATGATTAGAGTTTTTAATTGACTTCTGACCTATCCACCTGTTAACAGGAGTCTCCTCAACCCCAAATGTAACAAAAAAGGAACAGAGAGAAATGTCCACTATTTTGCCTCAGATAGTTCTGAAATTCTAACCTTGATTTTCTGTTTTAAGGTTTTAGTCTATCCTATATTATGCAGAATTAAAAAAAAGGGAAATGTATATACTTAAAAGAGAATGCACAGGCTTGATTTTCACACAATCAGTCACTCATGAGTTTGAAAGCACCAACGATCAACCTTGACTCTAAACTTTAAGTGTTCTTTTGGCTTTGGGGCCTCACCTGGCTCTCCTGAGGGTTTGCTCCCAGCAATGCTCCTGTATACAAAAAAAAAAAAAAAAGGAAAAAAAAAGGCACTCCAGTCCATTGACCAAACAAAGTCGCCCTAAATTATAAATCATAATTCAAATAGATGACACACTACTAGCAATTATTGTGTCTTGGCAAGAGAGCTAAAATGGGCATTAAGACATTTGCCTTGCATGTGGCCAATCCAATTTGATTCCTGACACTGCATATGGTCCTCTGAGTAGCCCTAGAAGTGATCCCTAAAGAGAGTATTCCCTGAACATGCACAATATGTGTTTCCCGGTCCCCCCAAAATAATTTTTCATAATCTATACCTTTACAGGTTTATTTTTTAAATTGTTTTAAATATATAGATGTATACATTAAACATGATAGCAGCTACTAGTTTATCCAAGAATATGCACCTGAAATGAACAAATTCTTGTATGCTCAAGTCAGCAATGAAGCATATGACATTATAATGTGTGCAATAGTCTCTTAGTAAGTATTATGTTCTACCAGGTTAATGTGTAGAGTCTAACTAGAGTCTTTCAATCTAAAGAAATATTTTGCACCAACTGGTCAATTTGACAAGACAGGGTCAAAAACAGAAAAGATAGATTTAAGATATGGTTATCTTTTTTAAAAAAAACTCACTTATGAATTTTTTTTTTTTTGCTTTTTGGGTCACACCCGGTGATGCACAGGGGCTACTCCTGGCTCTGCGCTCAGGAATTACCCCTGGCGATGCTCAGGGGACCATATGGGATGCTGGGAATTGAACCCGTGTCAGCCACGTGCAAGGCAAACACCCTACCCGCTGTGCTATTGCTCCAGCCCCCTTTTATGAAATTTTTAAGTATTCTAATTCTTTGACATCAACTACAATTTTAGGTCTAGTCCTCATGTTGAAATATCCATACTGAGAAAAAGCTCTGGTCTTAACACCAACCCAAGACATTGTAACAGTAACATATGGTAAAGTGTGCCTCCCCATTCTAACCCAAAGTCTACAAATAATATTTATTGGGTTTTTTTCTAGATACTTCTGGACATGGTATAAACACATCTGATATTTATGTAATCCCCAAAACCTTAGAATATGGAAACAGAACATACAAAATAATTAATTCAACTATGACTTGGCATACAGCAATGAAAACCTGTCTGCTGCATGGGGCAGAATTAGTCAGCATTACCAATCAGTATCAACAGTCCTTCCTCACTGTTATCCTCAATAAGCTTGGACATGCCCACTGGATTGGCCTGTTCACTGCAGACGTAAGTGTACTAAATCCTTTAGAACATTCTTGCATAATTAAATGTCACATCTAGCTCCTCAATACTACAAATAGCACAGAAAATAAACTCCCAGAAATAGAAGTATATGTAGTAGTTTATACAGGGCTACTAAACAATCTTGTTTTTTAAATTTTTATTAGTGGAACACCATGAGGTACAGTATGAACAGCCTATGACTACAAAATAAAGGTGTACATTTTTAGAGTAAAATTTTTAAGAATTTCAGATTCTGCCTGATGTGAGCTCAGGAAGATGCCTTAAACTCAGATGTGTGTGTTTGCTGCATTTAAGAAAGTTCCCCCAAAAATGAATCATACTTCTGGTCTTGAATTTTGATTATTAATTATTTTAGTGTTTCCTAGGAATTTAACATCTGGTTTTCCCCTCCTTCGGGGATATGTTTAGAGGGTAAACTATCTTTTTCAATGAAAGCATTGTACATTCAAAGTAATTGAAAATAAAATCTGTTCTATCCTGACTTTCAGTTCTATTCCCAAGTGTCAATTACTATAAACAGTTTCTTGTATATATAAAATTTTCTATGCATACATATGTAATGAATAGACTGATTTTAAAATATAAATGAATATAAATGAGATCAGAATATATATGCTACTAACTTCTAAACTATATGCTTGTTTTTAAATTTAATATACTTTACTCAGGGCAGAATATAAAAATCTAGCATGTTTTTTTTGAGAGACCAGCATGTAAGAATATATTATAATTTATTAATCCATTCTCCTATAAATGGACATATGGATTCTTCCAACTTTCTCACAATTATAAAGACACACAACAAGATCTTTGTGCGAACAGGATAAATCCCCAGAAGTAAAATTTCTATTTACACTTTCAATTTAAGAAATAGTGTCATCTTGCCTTCCAAAAGTTTGCACCAAGTGACATGCCTATACTGGAATGTAATAACATCTAATTGTTTTACATCCTTTCCAACACTGGGAATCATGAAAATTTTAATAATTGCTTATGGTACAGATGGAAGAATGATATTCCATGGTAGTTTGTTGAAGTTTTATGTTACAGAATGTTTTCAATTTATGTAGTCAATTTTGCTTTATGGCCTCTGAAACCTGTTTCAGACTTGGAAAGATTTCCCCATACTGAGTATAAAATATTTAGCCAAGTTTTAACACTTTTATGTTTTAATTTTTATGTCTGAATCTTTGATCAGTCTGGAATTTATTTTGGTGTAAAGAACAAAATATTGATTTAAATTTATTCTCATTGCTCACTGGGAAAGCATGATGGCAGGAAGCCAAGGATTCCCTAAAACTTAAAAAAGTTATTGCTTTTTTGTTAGGTCATACCATATTCACAAGCTGTTCTAGACACCTGAAATGTAAATTTTGATATGGGAATATATATCTATGTGTGACTTGAAGCACTGGGTTATATCACCAATATAACTTGGCAAAAAATAATGGCTCAATTTCCCTCCCCAGAATGGCATTAATTTTGACTGGTCAGATGGCACAAAATCCTCCTTCACTTTTTGGAAAGATGATGAGTCATCCTACCTGGGTGACTGTGTCTTTGCAGATACCAATGGACGCTGGAGTAGTACAGCCTGTGAGTCATTTCTGCAAGGAGCCATTTGCCATGTGCCCACTGGTAGGTGAATTCTATTCTATTCAATTCAACAAAATCATGCTGTGCTCCTATTATATGGAAGGCACTGTGCTAAGCAGGAGATCATGAGAAGCATGAATAAGAATTGTCTGTGTTCCAGATGTCCTCTTGTCTAGTAGTTGTACAATAACTTAGTAGATAAGGCAGGGTTATTATACAACATAAGAGTGCTAGCAAGCACACTTCAAAAGAAACTGTGACCAAAATACAGAAGGAGCCCACAGAATGGGAAAGAATATTTACCCAATACCCATCTGATAAGGGATTAATATCCAGGATATACAACACACTAGTAGAATTTTACAAGAAAAAAACCTCCAACCCCATCAAAAAATGGGGAGAAGACAATTTCATAACATTTGTCCAGTGGGTAGGGCATTTGCCTTGTACACAACTGACCCAGGTTCTATTCCTTCGTCCCTCTTGGAGAGCCCGGCAATCTACTGAGAGTATCCTGCCCACACGGCAAAGCCTGGCAAGTTCCCCGTGGCATATTCGATATGCCAAAAACAGTAGCAACAAGTCTCACAATGAAGAAGTTACTGGTGCCCACTCGAGCAGATCTATGAACAATGGGAGGACAGTGCTATGGACAGGACAGTGCTACAGTGCTTTCATAGAATGTGATACAAAATTTATCTGGAAAAATTTAAATAGTCATTACCCTGAAATCATTGATGACATTTTGGTTTGTATTTTTTTTAGAAACAAAATCACTTGAATACCCAAAGTTATGCTCAGAAACATCTATTCCCTGGGTAAAATTCAAAAGTAATTGCTACAGTTTTTCCACGGTCCTGGAAAGTATAAGTTTTGAGTCTGCTCAAGAATTTTGCAGAAAGGAAGGTAATTCTTTAGTGATGATAAATACTTTCTATGTGATCCTTTTTGACATTTCACTAGAAAATGTATTTTTCTTCATTTATCAGATATTTATTGACCTTAAAAGCAACAAAAATGACTATATATAGTACATTAAATTTGCTCATTTGGGGAGGGAATGGCTAATATCTGAAACTCAATTTTCAGTATAGAATTTGACAACTTAAGACAGTGTTTCAGAATACTGCTTCTTACCAAGAAAATTATCCTGTTTAGGTCTCTTTTAATTAGGAATTTTTAATAGTTCTTAAAATTAGTTTTCTGTTCTAGCTTAATTATAAACTTGTATCTCTTATTAATGTGATTTTTCTTTGAATTTTTTAATGGTCCTGTGAATTTTTAAAATCATATTTACTGTGGAAATTTTTACTCTTCAAAGCCTGGGCCTTACCAGATGGTGGTACAGGAGGCATTTGAAAAATTGCTTTTCATATAAATACAAATAAACACATTATTTACTCTCTATCTTTTATAGGGTCTAGTCTTTTAACAATTAAGAATGAAGAGGAAAACTTATTTCTCCTAGAAGAACTTTCTACTTTTGGTTCTTCTGTCCAGATGATTTGGTTGAATGCTCATTTTGATGATGACAGTAAGTAGGTTTAGGTCTAGAAGAAGAGAGGTTATAAGTAAATAAGTATACAATGATCAGAGTTGATGAAAAATGGTATCTGCACATCAAAAACTCTCCATGCACACAGTTGCTATGAAAAACAGCGTTAGTTCTGAAGCTCTTTCTCCCAAAGACAACATCATGAGCCTTCCCAAAGAGAACTTTACTAATATTTCTTGTCCTTTGAAATAATCCCAGAATACCAAAAGCGAAGTAAGTATGCCTGATACTTACCCTCTCATGTGCAGACGCTTGGCTAGAACTAGGCTTTCATGACTTAGTCACAGATACCAATGTTTACTTGAAAATGCTCCAGCTTCCTTAATATTGTGAAAGCACAACTTGGAAATATCTCCAACTTAAATTGTGATCTTTGAATTTACTTATAAAAACTAGAGCAAGTAACCAAATGAGAGTGTGTAATTGATGGATATTAAAATGAATTGTAAAGAAAAACTGTATTAATTGGCATAATGTGTTACAGTGAACCAATGTAAAAGGTGGATCCCCTCAGGGAACTGATAAACATAAACACTGATAAATTTTGAACATTCTAAATAATATCAAATCATTGATATTGTTTAGAATGTCTATCACATAACATTAGTTTTATATTCATTATTGGACAATGTGCCTCTTTATTGGGTTTATATGGATAGATAATCCTGGCATACTACTGGCTTCTACTGGAACTCAGAAAAGTAAAACATTTTGTAATAATATAGATGCTAGAATATCAAGGAATTTTTTTCTGTATATTGATTAGTTTTATTTATTTATTCATTTGAGTCAATTGTGATGATATAGAATATTAGAAACATTTTTGTTTGTTTCTGGGCCACATCCAGATGTATTCAGTGCTTATTCCTGGCCTGCTCCTGGCTCTGTGCTCAGGAATCAATACTGGTAGTCTCAGAGAATCATGTAAGGGTATTGGGGATTGAACCCTGGGTAAGCAGCATGCAAGACATGTGACTTCTCCACTGTACAACCTCTCCAGCCCTAAAACATAACATTTTAATGAACTAAATAATAACAATATATCTAAACTAAACACAGCTGTTCATAGGAAACTGTACTTTCAGTGGAGTTCCTGACTATGACTTAATGCATCCAATCAGGAGTCTCTTAAATTCAATGGTTGCTTTCTATATCTCACTTCAGACTTAGTATGCTGACAAATCACATACAAAATTCACAATAAATAAGCACTGTTTTCACAGATGAAACTACAATGTGGTTTGATGGCACTCCCACAAGCCTGTCAAATTGGGGCATTCACAAGCCAGAGGTGAACAACATCAAACCCCATCTGTGTATTGCCTTGAAAATTCCCGAAGGAGTGTGGCAGTTATCACCATGTCAGGAGAGAAGAGGATTCATATGTAAAATGGCAGCAGGTGGGTAAAGTCAGAAGGTAATTCTTCATTTTGATTCTACTTTGACTTAGAATGCCAGGTATTTATGCAGCAATCAAAGAATTTCTGACATTACCATCTTGTTCTATATCCCACAAGTTAGAGGGCATTGCAGTGTCTCAACTTAAAGCTTTTGACAGTCTTATGCCATCACACTGTAAATTTCATTAGTTAAAAAAACAGTTTTCCTCAATCAGAGAGAGATAAAAATATAAACCAGCCATCCTCATTCTGGCAAATGCTACTTGGAATGGTTAAGGTCCTCATAGAGCCTTAGAATATGCTGTAAACTTAGCTATCCTTGCAGATAAGTGGATACAATTCTCTGTTGCAAATCATGAAAGTCAATTTGGAGTGTGTGTACCAATCAACACTGAGAATTGCTCAGGGGCTACTCCTGGCTCAGTGCTCAGGGAGAAGCATGTGGTGCCAGGGACTGACCCAGGAGTCCTACATGCAAATCATGAACTCTAGTTCTCTGAGTCTCTTCCCAGCACTTTACTAGTTTTTCTTTTAAAAGTATCTTTAAATATGAGGCTAATACCCAAGAATAACCAAGATAAGTACCAGGAGATGTACTCTATGGCTTGGAGGCCAGCCACACACACTAGGGGAAAAGGCAGCTCAAATAAAGAAGGGAGGACCAAATAAAGGGTGTCGAGAGGATCCTCCTAGGATGGGAGATGCATGCTGAAAGTAGACTATAGACCGAACATGATTGCCACTCAATGCCTCTTTTGCAAACCACAGCACCCAAAAGGAGAGAGAACAAAAGGGAATGCCCTGCCACAGAGGCAGGGTGGAATGGGGGTATGGGGGGTGGGAGGGATACTGGCATCCGTGGTGGTGGAGAATGGGCAGTGGTGGATGGATGGGTACTCGATCATTGTATAACTGAAACCCAAGCACAAAAATTTGTAAGTCTACAACTGTACCTCATGGTGTTTCACTAATAAAAATTTAAAACTTAATTAATTAATTAAATAGTATCTTCAAGGGCTGAAGAAAGTATAGCAGATAAGATAAGCACCTTGCACACTGCTGATCAAACTTCGGTCCCCAGACCCACATATGGTCTCCCAAGCCCCACCAAGAGTAATTCTTGAACACAGAGCCAGGAGTGAACCTTGAGCACAGCGGGGCGTGACCCCAAAGTCAAAAATATGAAAAAGGTATCTTCACATTTACATAATAACACATATATGTTCAATTATATTGTATGAAAGTATATTCATTTAAATTGGGAAGACAAGGTTTTTAATGTGATTTTGTTGTTGGAAACACTGTTGATGTCAATTCCATAAGAGTGAGTGGACATAAATAATATAGCAAGACTCTTCCTTTACCCACAGATTTTTTCCCCTAGATTCTTACTCATCTAGGTAAAAGAATAGGAGTGGTCATATTTTGAGATAGAATTTACTAAGAAAAAGAAGTTACATTTCTCTAGTAAAAAGTTCTCAACAGGAAAAGCCTTCTTAAATGAACGATCTATTATTTATTTATGAAGATTGTTAAGATTAAAATGGAAAGAAGGCGCTGATTTTAAAACCCTTAATTAGAAGCAGGGAGGTTATTATTACTGGACAAACTCCATATCAGTTCACAACGATACTGAGATTTTCACAGGCAGCAACTATTTTTCACTTGTAATTTCTTTTCTCAGCAGTGCTGAGATTGGAAGTGAATTCATTAGCTTAAAAAGAGGACAATAATTAGTGTACATGTTTGTGATCATTAATAATGAATAGTGTAAGGCAGGGGTTCATAAACTTGTCTTGTAAAGGTCCAGAAAGCAAATATTTGGGGGTTCTGGGGCCATAATGATCCCCACCATGCTGCTGTTGCTGCAAGAAAACAGGCACGGAAAATATATGAATGAATAAAAGCGGCCAAGTTCCAATAAAATGGCATTTATTCAAATGGGCACTCAGGTTTGTTCTACTAGCCTTAGTTTCTTAAGTCCTACTCAAATTTTGCTGAATTGCAAAGAAATTCTCATCTCAGTATTTTTTGTATTTGATTTTAGATATTGACACAGTCAAGGAACATGCAAGTAAAGGTAGGTTTGGAACCATAGAGACATTTTGATTTTTCCTAGAAATAATCACTGTATCACTGTCATCCTGTTGTTCATCGATTGCCTTGAGCAGGCACCAGTAACGTCTCCTTTGTCCTAGCCCTGAGGTTTTAAAAAGTGCTACATTGGAGGCTTTTTCAGGGTCAGGAGAATGAGACCCATCATTGTTACTAGTTTTTGGCATATTGAATATGCCACGGGGAGTTTGCCGTGTGGGCAGGATACTTTTGGTAGCCTGCCAGGTTCCCAGAGTAAGAACTAGATAATAAGATGTCGCAGCCATGCGCTTCCGGGGACAGGGTTTTATAGTCTCTGGGTCTTGGCCGTTGACAGGATTACACGGTGCCAGGGGCAGCTGGTGGGTGTAACACCTGCATACTGGAAGATGGGGGATATGGGTGAAGGAGGCCCTAGTCCCAATCCGAGCAGGCTTGGAGATCTACGCCCCGGATCCCGTACACCTGGGTTCCCCGGCTGGTTCCTTCATGTGTAAGGCTCGTCCAAACGTGTGGAGAGTGGTCTTAAGCATGGCCGTGGCTGGAACCTGAGGTCTTCAGCTGCCGGGGCTCTGCTCGGGGTGGGGAGGGAAGCTCAACCCACCCTCCTCCAAGGGGCCCTGGTGAGGACAGCCAGGCGCGGAGGCAGGAGACTCTGCACTGTTCTCTTCCGGGAGCAGGGTTTTATAGTCTCTGGGTCTCTGGGCAGTTACACCCACCAGCTGCCCCCGGCACCGTGTAATCCCATCAACAGCCAAGACCTAGAAATAATAAAATTCGAAAATAACTATGTGATAGTATTTTGTTTACTTCATTGTTACTTTTTTATTTTTTTTTTAGGACCTAGTCATAGCGTTGTACCACTTGCAGTTGCATTAACTGTGATAATAATTCTGGCAATTTCCACACTTACCTTCTGCATATATAAACACAGAAGTGGTGTCCTCAGGAGACTTGCAGAGATGGGGAATCCTTACTATCCCACAACTAACTTTAGTGTACTGAATTTGGAAGAAAATGTACTTATTCCTGATACGGAGAAGAATGATCAATGATAATAAAGTCAGAGAATGCTACAGCCATAAGTATAAATAAAGACTGTAAGGGGAATTTCAGAAGCATTTTCCTTTATAAACCAGATGCCATAATAAAATGAATTATCCCTATTTTATTTTTAGAGTGATTATTGGTTTTGAATTCTAACAAAATCAGACTAATGTTGACCTATTCATTTTCTATACTGTGCTCTTTTCTTAAAAAGGGGAGTGGCTGGAGTGATAGCACAGCGGGTAGGTCATTTGCCTTGCATGCGGCCAGATCGGGTTCGATTCCCAGCATCCCATATGGTCCCCTGAGCACCGCCAGGAGTAATTCCTGAGTGCAGAGCCAGGAGTAACCCCTGAGCATCACCGAGTGTGACCCAAAAAGCAAAAAAATTAAAAAAAGAGGGGGGAGGTTTGCAGTGGTTATTAATTCAGAATTCAAAGCGAAAATTATTTAAAGAAATTTTCTATCAAAACCCCTAAACGGGGCCTGGAGCAATAGTACAGCGGGTAGGGCATTTGCCTTGCATGCGGCCAACTCGGGTTCGATTCCCAGCATCCCATATGGTCCCCTGAGCACCGCCAGGGGTAATTCCTGAGCGCAGAGCCAGGAGTAACCCCTGTGCATTGCCGGGTGTGACCCAAAAAGCAAAAAAAAATTTAAAAAATTAAAAAAATAAAACCCCTAAACGAATGTAAATAATTTTTTTCTGTCAATATGTTCCTAAAAAAAATAAACTGGTGGAATTTTTAATGAGCCTTGTACCTATATATGCCTTTACCCACTCTCATTTAATTAAAAGAAAGAAAAAAGAAATTCAAAATCAAACGATTAAACATTAAAGGAAAAGGCTGAAAAAGTGGCATGCCATAGCCATGCCAGACCCTGTGCCAAGCTATTTTATTTGGGGCACCCCAGAGGGGGACAGGTGAGATCACTCCCTGCCCCAAGGAACCCATTCTTGATAGCCAAAAGCCACCAGAATTCAACCACCGCCATGCTCATGGCTGCTTTCCACACACTCGGACGGGCCTTACCCACAAGTGAACCTATCCCTGAACCTTTCAAAATCTCATACCTCACACCACTCATACTCCAAGAGTAGCGCACCATATTTAGTGGGGTTTAAAGTAGGATGCTGGAGTGATAGCACAGCGGTAGGGCGTTTGCTTTGCACGCAGCCAGCCCGGTTGAGTCGGGTTCGATTCCTCCGCCCCTCTTGGAGAGCCTGGCAAGCTACCGAGAGTATTCCATATGCCAAACACAGTAACAAGAAGTCTCACAATGGAGACGTTACTGGGCCCGCTCGAGCAAAAGTAGAAGGCAACCAATCGTAGAGGGAACTATATTTTTTACAGATATATGTATATATACAAATATATATATAATACATAAGCACACAAGGCTCAATCTTCAACAACATCTTAGTAATTTCTTATAGAAGGGCTTAATGGCCTCTGAGTGAAATACAGCCATCTTCACTTTCCTCAAAGGAAACTTTTTTGGATCACTTTCAGTGGTTTACTCATAACAAACAGTGCAAAATGAATTATTTCAGTTCTGCTTTGGCTTAGGCGTTGGGATTTGGATGGAAACATTCCAAATATGGTGGTGAGATTGGTGTTTGAATATTAAATATAATCAAATATTGTGAACTACTTTATAAAATAAAATAAAAATACATAGGAAAAGGCTATGAGAGGTTTCCTATTTGTTTTTAACTCAATTATAGATGACAGCAAGGTTTGGGAAATACTTCATTTCTAAGATTAAAATAAACAGATTCTAGGCCCTAAACTAATAATTAGAATAATCATTTTTTTAGTTCTGACTTCTCAGAATGAAAGTGAAGAAAAATTACTTTTCTTTTAATGGTGAAAATGGGCCAGAAAGACAGTTCAATAGGCTGAGTGCATCCTTTGCATTCAGAACTATACTATCTCTCCAATACCAATAAAAATATCACATATTGTCCCCTAGTACCACCAGGAATGATCCCTGAGTCTTGAGTACTGCTGGATGTGTTCCCTTCCCTCCAAAAAACACTAGTAACAATAATAAGGATGTCGATATACTTAGATTGTGAATGAATTATCATTGGAGTAAGGGTATGTCAAGAAGCAAATTTACTCTCCAATAGTAATCTAGATACTTTTGTAATATGAGTTAGTTTATTTTGAGTGTTTTATTTGGTAAACTATGGTTTGGGTGAACTACTTCTTGCATTTGGTAGTGATCAACAGCATGATATTCCCATAAGCTAAAAATCATAGATTGGATCTTTACTTAATTTCTTGTAAAGAAAAATGACTTCATAATTAATATCTAGAAGTTTCCTGATGGGATTTCAATAGATAGAGATGGAGGGATTTTAGCACTTTGGTTGTTGTGTGAAGTGAATACTTTTGAAGAGTCAGAAAAAAAGAATTTCTGAAATACACAATAATGTTAATCAATGTTACCTCAATTAAGAATTTTTAATGATTCCTGAAACATAGAGCCAGAATGATAGGATAGTAGGGAAAGGACTTACCGTACACGTGGCTGACCAGATTTGATTCCTGGTGCCCCATTCAGTCCCTTGAGACCTCCTGAGCACAGAGCCAGCAGTAAGCCTTCAGCACAGCTGAGGATAGCCCCCAAACAAAACAAAACAAAAATTCATGAAACATGCAATCACCAGTATTACCCTAATAAAAAATGTTTTTAGGAAGATTTCCTATTTTAAGAAAACATGTTTACTCTTAATATGAATGCTTACAAATTTCTTTTGAAGAACCAAATGCCAATGTAGAAACTGAAAGTACTAGGGTGAACAAGGCTTTATTTTCATAGCATTTATTTTCTAATTATGGAAAACTGATAATAACCCTGTTTAAAAACTGAATCAATAGGAAATAGGTATGAAAATCAAATAAGGTCCTTTGGTAGAGACTGGGAGAATCTCTGAACCTTCCTAGAATCCGTATTTCAACTATTCCTATAGGTACCTCAAAACATGGCCACTAATCACAAGATGGAGCTCTGGAAGAAATCATGAATATGTTTCCAAGTAAAAATTCATCATGCTTAGAATACAATTTGAATAATATACTTTAAGAAAGAAATTCTTTTGACCTGAAACAATTACTACAGCTTACAAAAGCGGCTCTTGTTACTGCTATGTGGTTTACACACTAAAATAGTATGTGTAATTTTTTAAGCTTTGGGATCATATTTCTCCATGATATTTTATTATGTCACTGTCACTGTCACTGTTCTCCCATTGTTCATCAATTTGCTCAAGGGGCCCAGTAACATTGTGAGACTTGTTACTGTGTATGGCATATCAAATATGTCACAGGTAACATTACTATATTTATGTCTCAAAAGAAACATTGACTTGAACTAACAGGTGAGATAAAAGCTCAATTTAACAACTTCTTAAGTGAAATTAAAGTTTTCTTCTCAGTGGACTTGGTAAAAACTGTTAGTCAATTATCCTTCCAGTTAAGGTACATTAAAGGAGGAGAGTCACATATAACAACTTGACAAAATATATCATTAGTAAAGTGTTTTGCATGAAAGAAACCATACAGCATGTCCATGCTCTGTGCTTTGACATTCCATATGAACTCACATCACCAGGGAATATATCCCAAAGGACAGATCTTGCACTCCTTACAAGTGCTGAAACTTCAAAAATAGAAAGTTCTGAAATATTATACAGCATATGTCACTGTCACTGACACTGTCCTCCCGTTGTTCATCAATTTGCTCTAGTGGGACCAGTGACGTCTCCATTGTGACAATTGTTACTGTGTTCGGCATATCAAATACATCACGGATAGCTTGCCAGGCTTTGCCGTGAGGGCGAGATACTCTTGGTAGCTTGCCAGGCTCTCCGAGAGGGGCGCAACTCGGGTCGGCCATGTTGGCCACTTGCAAGGCAAATGCCCTACCAGCTGTACTATCACTCCAGCCCACAGCATATGTATTCTTAGAAATTTTCTTCCATAACTATTTTTAATTTAAACTAGATTGTATAGCTACAACATGAACAGAGAATAAACTAACACAGTCAAACCTTATTTACACAAAATGTGTCTTCATAAAAAAATGAATTATTTAATATTTTTCAAATTAATGAAAATCCTGGATTTTTTTTCCATTAAAGATACTCTGGGGTTTTTCAATTTCAAGTCTTCTTGACTGGGGGATTAGCTCAGCCATAGAGTACTTGCTTTCCATGTATGAGGTTCTGGGTTTAATTTTTTTTAAGATTTAAAAAAAACAAAACTGAAAGTTCTACTCCCTGTCGAGGGTAGATTGAACAGTTTCTTTGAATAAAACATCTTCGAGAGTTTCATTTATCTTTTCAAAACTGTGGTTGAATGTGAGGATTAGATGTGCCTTGTGACATTGAGGGGAGAAAGTGATACCTGGGCATGGATCTGGGTTAAGTGGCATCCACTGAGAGTAATTGCCCCCAGCTCCCCTCAACTATGAAATCTGTACTTGGTGCAACCTATAATCTCTTCTCTTTGACCTGGGGTATGGATTTTCCTGACCTGCTCCAGACCCATAGAACTGGCATTGGCTTCCATTCAATTCCCTGCCCTGATGTCGCAGTTCTCATCTGAAAAGACCACTTTATCCCTGCAGCAGTAAGACCCTATCCAGCACCGTCTGCTATTCTTTTGTCAGGGTAGACCAAATACTAGAGCAAAAACTCTGCAAACTCAACAACTTAATACTGATAAAGTGTTATTTCTCGTTCACACCTGCTTCTACTTATAGAAGACTTTTCTCCACTCAAACTTTCATGGATCCAGAATCCTCCTAAACACTTAGGCCTCCATCTTCTAAGACTTTGGAATCCTCTATGGATCTATGGGGCTGGAGCGATAGCACAGCGGTAGGGCGTTTGCCTTGCATGCAGCCAACATGGCCAACCCGAGTTCAATTCCTCCGCCCCTCTTGGAGAGACCGACAAGCTATCGAGAGTATCTCACCTGCTCGGCAAAGCCTGGCAAGTTACCCGTGATGTATTTGATATGCCAAACACAGTAACAACCAAGTCTCACAATGGAGATGTTACTGGGCCCGCTCGAGAAAATCGATGAACAACCGGAGGACAGTGACAGTAACAGTGATGGATCTATGACCTCTGTCTGATAAAAAAAATATTAAATGTCTATATTGGATGTGTAGGCTTTCACAGTCAATGAAATATAGTAGTTTCCTCTTGTTCACAGTTTTCTTTGTGCAGTTTCAGTTACCCACTCTCAACTGTATTCACTTACACATAAAGGAACTAGGGCAATAGCTCAATAAGAAAAAACTACCTTTGTATGTGGTAGGTGTGGGAACAATTCCTGATATTGCAAATATATGCAGTAAGATATTTAAAGGGAGAACATTCACATAACTGTTTTAGTTGTTCTATCTTTTTCTAAGTTGTTAGTTGTTGTTAGTCATCTCTTACTAAGTCTAATTTTTAAGCTAAACTTTGTCATAGCCATATATGTATAGAGAAAAGCACAGCAATATGTAATTTTTGCTATTATCCATGATGTTAAGTATCCATTGAAGGGTCCTATAACATATCCCCTATATATAAGGGGGAGCTGTACTTCATGCTTTTACTGTTTTTAAGCTGAGGACATATACCATACAGATTCAAATGATTCAAGGGAAATAAGGCCAGGAATGATGTGTGTGTATTCTCTCTTTACATAATTCTGCCCTATATTTTTAAAAATAACAAGATATTATAGATGGTATGCTGGGGTAAGGGCATTTGCCTTGGATACAACTGACCTTGGTTAGGGACATTGCATATGGTTCCCATAAGCATCACCTGCAGGCACACAGCCAAGAGTAGTAGCCCTAACTAATGCAGAGTGTGGCCCAACAATTCCTCCCCTCTCTGAATAAAGCAAAAAAGTTTTTAATGCTTTTAATTCTAACTTTACTGATACCTTAACTTAAGAACACCCTCCATACCACCCAAATGTTCCCAAATTTCCCCTTTTCATAAATAAAAAAAAAAGTTCATTAATCATCCCCTCAAAATTAACCTTCTTCAAGAAAACAAATAGAATGAACCCCCCCCAGCCCCCACTGGACCCAAGGTTATAATCCAGCCACTTGATTATTTAGCAACCTCTCCAGGCAGGGGGTGGTGGTGGTGGTGGTTGTGGTGGTGTGGTATGGTGATGGTATTGCCCACTCTGGGAAACACTGATACCACTAAACACTAAACAGAGAAAAAAATCAAAATAATGATATCAGTGAAATAAAGGAATTATAAACCCTGTGTAGGGCGTCATGTTTTTCCAAGTGCTTACATATTTTTTGTTAAAAATTAATAAACCAGAGAGATCATACAGCAGGTAAGGTGTTTGCCTTGCACACACCAACATGGATTCTATCATATATATATAGTCCCTTGAGCACCACCAAGAGTGATTTCTAAGTGCAGGACTAGGAGGGACTTCTGAGTATCACCACATGTGTGGCATCCCCAAAAATATTAAATACTAAGTAGAAATATGTTATTTTTAATTTTGTTGAACTATTCTAAATGGGTATGCATATGAAACAGCAGATGTCATGACTACTGTCATTAGAAATTTCACCTCATTCAATCCCTAACTATTGTTAAAAAACATTTCTGGAGATAAATATTGATGAAAACAAAGAGAGAAAAAATGGTGTCTTTCTTTTTCTGATGAAAACCCTTGATCAACACTTTGTGTTTCACCTATATTAAATATCTAATAAAGTTAAATATAAGCATTGCCTTGTTTGGTTCATTGGTTTAACAATAGAATTGACTTTATAAATTAAGTTTTATGATGAATAGTATTAAATTGGATAAACTATCTGCAACTCTAATTTTCTGGAGAAACCATTATTGCGATAAAGGCAATTTAACAGAAAACATTATAAACAAAAAGTATATATTATAAAAGTATAATAAAATTAATAATATTTTATTTTACTTAACCTTACTTTGTCAGGCAAAATAAGTTGCTTGCAAATGAGAGAGTAGCAGGCATAATTAATAATTTTTGTTAAGTCTTAGTAAAGATTCTAATTCTATTTCTAAAAAATTAATAATCACTAATGAATGACTAAGAAGAAACAAATAATTTTGCAAGTTGAGTGCTCTGATCCATTGTGTACTAATAGTAATTTAAATGACTTCTCATTATAGAAGAAAATATATAATGTTTGGTATGTTCATGGATAGTTTTAGTTCTTTTAATTTTATATTTTAATGCAGACAAATATGAAAAGGTAATGAATAAAATATTATCAAGATAAAAGTATAACACTTTAGGATAAAACCCTTTTAGAGAGACCGGAATAAAAATACAAAACTAAAAAGAATAAAACAAAGTAAAATATTGGATTTCTAAGAGTTTGTGAATCTCTCTTTCTTCTCTCCCTCTCTATATATTATCACATACTTTTAAATAGCTTAACAGTAAAAAACTACAAATAAAAGTATAATAAAATTAATAATATTTTATTTTATTTAACCTTACTAGATATACCAGGAAAAGCAAGTTGCTTGCAAATGTTGCTTGTATCTGAGGTGTTCTGTGATGACTCCTAGCCCCATGCTCATATCCCTTGTCTATATTTTTATTTTTCAAAGGAATAGAAGTGAAATTATCACAGTATCACCAGTTGAGGGAATTAAGGTTCTTGGAGAAGAAGTTTGTTCCAGAATTGGGGTAGGAAAAACACAAGAGAAAAATTTAATCACTTATTGTGACAGAAAGTAATAAAATATGGGGGCCATATCCAAAAAACACAGGAACAAACCTGATGAAGCTCCCAAAGTCCAAGTTGAAATAATTGTGAATAACAAAGTAATAAAAGCATTGGACTATAAACCATGTAATAAATATCTATGTCAATATTGATATAAATAATTGAATAAATGAGTTAAGAGCAACAATAGTTATTCTCTACAGAAGAATTCCAAATAATAAGTATAGAAGGAATGAGGAAAAACATTATTACCAATAGACAAACACACCAATAATTGCTGTAGAAAAGATACAAAATGCATAACCAAAATCATCACTAATTGCAGAGTACTAATGTTTCTGTGTAGAAGCTTCTTTAGTCAAGTGATCAAGGTTAACACAAATAGTACAAAGCCATATAGCAGCATCATGTTGAATGATATTCTAGGGCACTTAACTTCTTGATATCCTTCCCAATTAAACATAATCTCAGCTCAGTTGTTTTAAAAATCTGAAAATTTTAATTGATGCACATTCTATAAAATGATACTTCAACTGCAATCAGGTCATGGAAGTAATGAAAGATTGAGGGGTTGTCACAAAATAGAGATAAAACATAACACCTAAAATGCAAGGTAGAATCATAGAATGGAAATTGCAACTGAAAGTGAAGTTTGGGAAAAGTGTGAAATTAGAATAAAGATTAGAGTTATTTAATAGTATATTCACTGGGAGCTGGGAGCATAGCCAAATGGCTATATATCCATCTTCCAAGAGGAAATTCAATTCACAGCCTCATTGCACATGCTGAGCTGATCCTGCCAGCTCTGTGTTTGAGCCTGGTAGCTCTTTTCTCTCTGATTTCCTGTGCCACAAATGGTTTCTCTGGCACACCACAGCCAGGTATGTGTGAGCCTTACAAATAAAAGAAGGCAACCTCTGGAGAGTAACTCTAAATGATGTGTAATCACCACAGCCAGAAAGATAAAACGCTGGCAAGTCTGTGTGAACACTACAGCATCCTGTGGTGAGCATTGCACCCACAGTCTGCAGAAACACCACAGCTAAAGGAGTACAACCATACCACAACCAAGAAAGAGTGTGATCCCAGAAAGCTCCATGGCCACATGTGTGAGCACCTCACCCAAGCATGTCTGCAGCCTCCAATCATCACAACAAAAACAGAAAAGGATATGGAAGGGGATTTTTTGAAGTATATTTCCAGTATTAATTTCCTATTTTTGAAAGTGGTACGATGTTTGTGTGAAATGCACTATTAGAGTCTAGAAGCTGGGTGAGTGGTGTACAAGAAATTCTCAACAGGTTTTTTGTAAACTTAAATGCATTCCAAATTAAAAAAAAACGTAAAATCTGCTATAATATTAGTTACCATAGGACACAAAAGGTGAAATTACTTTTTATTTTTGGATGTCATTATTATATGTTGAAAATTGTATCTTAACTATAAACACTTTTGGATATCAAGTTAGAATGTGTGAATGAAGACATATTTTTTCAAAATCTTTTTGGCAAGTATATAAGCAAATATGTTTGGACAAGCAATGCTCTATCACATTTGTTCTCTCCAAATCTAAATAAGCAAGCAACACCCAGATTTTCTTCAATTTTCTTAACAGTCCACTTGTGGGAAAATTTGATCCTATATTTTTAAACAAAAGTCATGACCACATTTACTTCTATCTTTTGTCTTTCTTCTGCACTTTTATTCTCCTCCCTGTATTGTCAGCACGTTTGACTTTCATAGTCAGCACATTTGACTTTCATATCTACTACAACATCATGGTTTAGTTTTAATGGTGACAGGGAACAAAAAGTGGAAAACTTGTTTTATTTTCACTTTGTTTTTAGGGAACAAAAATTAAGATATTTCCAAACATATGAACATTATACTTTATATTGCAAATATTAATTTTTTATTATTGAAGTACCGTGAGATACAGTTACAAAAAATTGATGTTCGAGTTTCAGTCATGCAATGATTGAATACCCATCCCTCCACCAGTGAACATTCTCCACGAACAACGTCCCCAGGTATACACCCCCACACACACCTTTCCAACCCCCTTGCCTTTATGGAAGACAATTTTCCCCATGCTCTCTCTCTACTTTTGGGCATTATGGTTTGCAATATAGATACTTGTTGGAGAAGAGTATTTCCCCAACGTGCCCAGACACGTTGTGCACTGGGTCTGGGCAGATGTGGGGCGAAGGAGGATGGGCACGGGGAGAAACCACTCTGGGAGACAGCTGATGACCACTTTATTGCCAAACACAAATATTTTATAGAGGGTCTTGGCTTAAGAGGACAGTCCAATTGCATAAAATTTAGCATTACTGACCTATCACCTTTCCAATTCTGCTTTGCCCCGGCCCAATCCCAAGTAGGGCTAGATGTTAGTTAGGAATGACTCGCTAAGCATAGGTGACAATTCTTAGGGGTTGGGAGAGACTCAAGGCCTGATACCTGGTGCTTGTGAAATGCGCCCAGACAAAATGCACTGGGTAGTTATTCAGGGACAGGTCTTATCTGCTATGCAGGGACAGATCTTATCTGCTCTGGCGCCTGTTGCCATGCTCCACAGATACTGAAAGGCTATTGCATTTGGTCCTTCGTCTACTTTCAGCACACATCTCCCATTCCTAACAATTTCTCCAACCATTATTGACTTAGTGATTCCTTCTCTATTCCAGCTGCCTTCCTCCCCAGCTCATGAGGCAGGCTTCCAACTATGGAGCAATATTACTGGCTCTCGTCTCTACTGTCCTTGGGTATCAGTCTCATATTATGTTATTTCATATTCCACAAAGGCGTGCAGTCATTAAATGTCTGTCCCTCTCTTTCTTACTCATTTCACTTAGCATGCTACTCTCCATGACCATCCACTTATAAGAAAATTTCATAACTTCATCTCTCCTAACATCTCTCCTAACACATTCCATTGTGTAGATGTAACAAAGTTTATTTAACCAGTCATCTGTTCTCAGGCACTGGGGTTATTTCCAGATTCTGGCCATTGTGAATGGTGCTGCAATGAACATCCAGGTGCAGTTGTCATTTCTACTGTGCTTTTTTGCAGCCTTGGGATATATTCCTAGAAGTGGTATTGTGGGGTCATATGGAAGTTCAATTTCTAGTTATTGAAGGAATACCGACATCGTTTTCCAGAAAGGTTGGACCCGTCGGCATTCCCACCAACAGTGAAAGAGTGTCCCTTTTCCCTCCACATCCAGGCCAGCACTGGTTGCTTTTGTTCTTTCGAATATGTGTCAGTCTCTGTGGTGTGAGATGATCTCTCATTGTTGTTTTGATTTGCATCTCCCTGATGATTAACAATGTGGAGCATTTTTTCATGTGCCTTTTTGCCTTGTGTATTTCTTTTATGAGGAAGCTTCTGTTCATTTCTTCTCCCCATGTTTGATGGGGTTGGAGGTTTTTTTCTTGTACTAGTGTCTTGTATATCCTGGATATTAATCCTTTATCAGATGGGTATTGGGCAAATATTCTTTCCCATTCTGTGGGCTTTCTCTGTATTTTGGTCACTGTTTCTTTTGAGGTGCAGAAGCTTCTTAGTTTAATGTAGTACCACTTATTTATATTTGTTTCCACTTGCTTGTTCAATGGTGTCTCATTCTTAAAGATGCTTTTAGCTTCAGCAAGCACTTATTTTTTAAAACACTTTCTAGTAATTATTATGATACATGGATGGAATCTTTATTCCCTCTTCTTCTACCCCACAAAGCAATGATTTAGAGCAGGAATTGGCAGAACCCATTCCTGCTGCTGCCTTCTCTGTAAATAAAGTTACTGGAACACAGCCATCCGATTCATTTTCACAATTTATATTACAGCTCACAGGCCACAGTGATAGAGTTGAGAAGCTGCAACACAGAATGAGATGTTGATAAAACCTGTGACATTTTCAATCTGGCCCTTTAAGGGGAACTTTGCTGAGCTCTGATTCAGGGAATAAAAACCTAAATGAAAAGTTTAATACATTTAATTTGTCTTCATGACTATTATTATATACATGGACAGCACTAACAGTAGGCTAATCATTTCTAAATGCTTATAAATAAATATTTTTTGAGAGACTGCTGTGGCCCAAAGAGGTTCCTAGGTAATAGGGCTATAAAGAGTAACAAAAGTTCATCTCAGTCTCATGTAACTCATCTCAGGGAGAAAGGAATATATAAGTAATAAATGCAATATTACATGATACAAGTAACAGGATAGACAGAATCAGAACAAAAGGGGGGGGGGCTGATTCTGTTAGGCATAGAAAAGTTTAAAAGGGAGAATTCTGCCTATTAAATAATAAAACATTTTAGATAAAACAACTTTTTGAGAATTTTTGGAATTAGAAGGGAAGTTCTTCAAAAGGGAACTATATCAAATAAAGTTTCTGACCTGTGAAAGTTACTCAATATGAAATGATATTCTACTGAATGGACAAGATAGTTGCACATCTCATCTGACAAGGAGTTAGAAACTGGAACAGGCAGAGAACTCAAGGTAAAATTAAACAATTAAAAAACTTATTTTTAAAATGGCAGGAGATCTAAATAGTCACATCTCCAAAGAATATAGGGGCTGGAGCGATAGCACAGCTGGTAGGGCGTTTGCCTTTCACGCAGCCGACCTGGGTTCAATTCCCAGCATCCCATATGGTCCCCTGAGCACCGGCATGAGTGATTCCTGTGCATTGCCGGGTGTGACCCAAAAAGCAATATATATATATATATATATATATATATATATATATATATACTGATGACAAATAGGTATATAAAAAGATGTTCATTGCCTCTTTTTATTAGAAAAATGCAAATTGAAACAATGAGATTTCATCTAATATTTATGAAAACAGCTATTAGCCAAAAGACAGAAAACAATGAGTGCTGGGTAGGACATGGAAAAGAGAGCCTTTATATGCTGTTGATGGGAATGTAAGTTGGTGCAGCAATTATGAAATGAAATATTTATAAGTCTAAAAATGTTCCATTAAAATCCCATATAATCATCCCACTGCTGAATATTAAGCTTAAAAGTACAAAAACACTAACTTAAAGAGCTATATACATGTTCATTGCAACATGTTTACAGCTATTTATAATAGTCAATAACTGTAAACAAATTAAGGAACTTATCAATCAATTAATGGATGAAGAAGATGTGCTATATATACACAATGGAATACTATTTAGCTACAAAGAAAGATGAAATTCTTTGCATTAGCAATAATATATATGAACTTAGATATTAGGCTAAGTGAAAAAAATGGATATGTCTTTTAAGTTACTTAAGAAGCAGGAAGAGGGCTGGAGCGATAGCACAGCGGGTAGGGCGTTTACCTTGCACGCAGCCAACATGGCCGACACAGATTCGATTCCCAGCACCCCATATGGTCCCCTGAGCACCGCCAGGAGCAATTCTTGAGTGCATGAGCCAGGAGTAACCCCTGAGCCCCTGAGCATCGCTGGGTGTGGCCCAAAAAGCAAAAAAAAAAAAAGCAGGAAGATAAAGCAAGTCAGTATCATAAATAAAAACACTGATTTACTCATATAATATATAGAGAAAACAAATTAAATAAATGAAACAATAATACAAACCGTCTATAGTTTTCATTTGAGTTCAACAATGGAAAAAACAAACCAAGTTAACAGAGTAGACTTTTTTTTCAACTTTTATAATTTTATTTATTGAATCACCGTGAGGGCAGTTACAAAGCTTTCGGGTCTAAGTCTCAGTCATACAATGAAACACCCGTACCTTCACCAGTGCCCATTCTCCACCACCAAAATCCCCAGTATACCCCCATCCCATACCCTCCCCATACCTGTGGGGCAGATGATTTCCACATTACTCTCTCTCTACTTTGATCACATTCAATATTTTGACACCAGACACACCATTATTATTTGAGATTTTACCCCAACACTCAGATCTGCTGAAAAGACAACAGTAGACAATTTGTGTTCTATTGCTGGTTATGAATAACATATGTTGTCGCATGGCTGCAGTAGGGCCATGTGATTTTGAAATTCCGAAATTTTAACACTTAAATCTGGAGGGATTACAGATTTATTTGGCCGTGTAATCCCATCAACAGCCAAGACCCAGAGACTATAAAAACGAGCTCCGGGAACCGCACGGCCACATTTGCGGCCACGCGACACCTCACTATGACATCTTATTATCTCGTTCCTACTTTGGACAAACTGGCAGGCTACCTAATGTAGCCTGCCCACAAGGCAGAGTCTGGCAAACTCCCCGTGGCGTACTCAATATGCCAAATACCAGTAACAATGATGGGTCTCATTCTCCTAAAGAGCCTTGAATATAATCTCAGGGCTAGGATGAAAAAGATGTTACTGGGGCCTGCTCGAGGCAATCGACGATTAACAGGATGATTTGTGATTTGTGATTGTGAAGTCTGGAGGGATTACTGCCAAAAGCCACTGGGTTTTGAGATTTGCTCCTGAGTCTCTGGGATCATGGCTGTTGAGCAGCTTGATCAGGAGCCAGAGAGGCCATTCGTGGGCAATGACTTGGGGTCTGGTTGGGGTGGGGAGGACAGGCCTGGCTCCACCCCCATCCTGTGAGACCCAACAAGTTTCGTCACTGTAGGCCCAGACCTGACTGTCCAATGGCCTCTGGAAGATGATGGCCACCGAGCTGCCAAGGGGGAGCAGGCGGAGGGACAACACCCTTTCCCCGCTGGGGTGGCTCGGTGACAGTAACCTACTGCAGGGTCTGGATGCATTTCTGCCAAAAGCCACTGGGTTTCGATATTTGTATTTGATTCTCTGGGATCAAGGCCATTAAGCAGCTTGATCAGGAGCCAGAGAGGCCATTCATGGGCGATGACTTGGGGTCTCGTTGGGGTGGGGAGGACAGGCCCGGCTCCCCACCATCCCGCGAGGCCCTGCGTGTCTTGTCACTGGGGGCCCAAACCTGACTGTCCAGTGGCCTCTGAAGAATGGCGGCCACTGGGCCGCCGGGGGGAACAGGCCAAGGCATGAAACCTATTCCCACCTGGGTTGGCCCAGCACTGGTAATGTACTACAGAGACCAGACACATTTCTGCCAAAAGCCGCTCGGTTTCGAGATTTCTTTCTGAGTCTCTGGGATCATGGCTATTAAGAAGTTCAATCAGGAACCAGAGAGGCCATGCCTCCAATTAAATAGCTGAGCCAGAGGTGGTTTGTGGGTTTGTTTCCCACATACCTAACTTTTGGCCGTTTACTTTCTTGATAAACTTTGCCCCAAGTTTTTGGGGTCTGGCCAAAGGCACAGCAGCAATTTTGGGGTATCTGAAAGTCTGAAGGTGCCATCAGGCTGCTGATGCACTCACTTCACAGGTACAGATTGACCTGCTGGCAGCACCATACCCCCCACAGGGTAGACTTTTTATTTAATATTATTTTTATTGAAGCAAATTGTTTTATAACATTACATAAGCTTCAGTGGCAATGAGGCAAGTAAATAACATTTCTGATGCATGTTATCCAATACTCTATCATGTTTCAAAATTATATTATAGCATGTGTTTTATATATATAAGTCAACATATTTTACAGATCTGTAGTTTTTGTCATAAAAATCACTTACACATTTAAAAACTAAGTATTTCATAACTGAAGATGAAAAGTAAACATTATAAAGTTATCTATTTTAGAAATATGGACTTAGTAGCTTCACAAAAGCATGATGAAATTTTGGCTATCTTAGATTTTTCACAATAATTACAGCATTTAAAATTTTATCTTCAGTATTTAATATAAGATGGCAGAACACTCATATTCTTTTTCGCTTTGGGGGAAGGGCACACCCAGAAATGCTCAGGGCTTATTCCTGACTCTGTACTCAAGGATCCCTCCTGGTGGGCTTGGGGAAACCATATGGGGTATGAGGAATCAAACCCAAGTCAGCTACATAAACAAGGCAAGCACCCTAACAACTGTACTTTAATTTTGGACCTTCATAGTCATTTATTCTTTATGTTATAAAATTTGAAATACAATAATGTATGCAGTTTAATACACTATAAAAAATTTCAGCTATAGTATTGGGGTTTAGATAAAATATATAATTATGAACCATATTTTCCATATATTTTATTTCTTAAGTAAATTTCATTACTGTTATTTCATTTAAAATTTTATTAAAACATCATATGTGCCTAAATCCTTAATGCTAGATTTAAAAAATAAAAATTTGCATGTGTTTAGAATGCCTAGTGAAGACTTCTAATTGCAAAAAAAAATCTATAACGAAAACCACAAAATGAGTCCTATGTATACCAGTGACCTTCTTTACTCAGAATTAATTAGCATAAGCACTTGCTTCTTGCAGAGCACTTTGCTGTAATTTAGAACAAATTAAAGGAAAATATCTTTCAAGTGCTATTTTCTTCACACCATGAAGTGAGCATGGTGGGCCAAAGTTAACTCATTTAAAATATTGTCAACTCTTTCTTGTAATTATGAGTAGCAACACCATTATTTTAAAAAGTACATCCTCATTTATGCTATTTCAATGTGTTTTTTGTGATTCTATTTAATAATGGAAATTGATTTTTAAAGCTAATATTAAATGCTCTTTTACATTCTTCTCATTAAGTTTTTCATTAACATTAAATTCAAGCATTGTAGATTTTCCTGGGCATTTTTAATTAAATAAAAAATTAATTTAATATGGCATATTTTTAAAGTATTATGCTAATATCTTATCCTTTGCCTATACAAACCTGAAGTTATGGCTTTATTATTAATTCCACATGTGATTTGTAGAATTAATTCAAATTTCTTCAGTACCAGCTTAAGACATCATGTCCCCAGGAGATAGTCTAGGCTATTCTTTACCTTCTTAGACTATTGATCTTGGATAGGAGTTAGAAACTCAATGGAATCAGCAGGTCTGTTGCCCTTGTAGACTGGGAAGAGAGACCCAGAATGAAAGGGCAGAAAACTTACTGAAAGGAAGGCCTTCATAGGAGGTGCCATCTGACGTGTCACTAATGGTTTTGAAGTTCCTAATTCAAAATGTGGTAGGAACATGACCAAAAAAGTGTGGTACTTACTAAAATCATTAGCATTTCTATAAAAATAAGGCCTCATGGGACTAGAGCAATAGTACATCAGGTAAAACATTTGGCTTGCACAGGGACAACTAGGGTGTGATATGGTCCCCCAAGTATAGCCAGGAGTAACCCCTGAGCATCACAGGTGTGGCCCCAAAACAAACAAACAAAAAAGCCCTCACACATAAGATCCCCTGGACATACAAAAAAAAATTGCTTCACTCTTATTTTAGGCTAAATGTCACTAAAGGTGCAATGGAATCCACCTCCTTAAATACTGACCAACAAAGGGCACATACCAATGAAGCAGCACCTCCTAACAACAGTCAGAGAGACTGGTAACATTGGTACTCAGAGTAGAAACCTTTTGCAAATTATACGTTCCAAGGCAAGTTGAGAGAAAAAAACAATATATTAAGAAATACTTGTTTTTATATTGTGTTGGGAGATAGTCTATAATTTCCTATTAATAAGAAATGTAATGTTATGCTTAAATAACCAAGTGCGTGTGTTAATATAGTTTCATAGATGATAGACATTCAAAGTATCATACTGTTATTACTCATACTACATTTTAATCACTTTCATCTGATTCAAGTGAGACTTCTGAGTCAAAATAACAGTTTAAAATAGTTAAAATAACAGTTTTTATTATAACAGCAGGAAATTTTAGAATAGCAGTTAAAGCAAGAAATCATAAATATTAATAAATGAGGGTTAGGAGTTATCCAAAGAGCAGGATTACATGCCTGGTATGTATGTACAAACAGAACCCCAAGGTTCAATTTCTGACATTACATGGTCCCCCAAGTAACATTGGGGGACCCAGGATCCTGGTAGCCCAGTGGGACCCTAAACATTGTTTGGTATATCCCCCAAATTAGTAAACATTTGCTTAGCCTAAACATTTTATCTTCTATTAGAACTCTTAATACATTTTATCAAGGTATTAAACTATCACCTGAAATTCCTTGTTTTCTAGCTCCACTTAAATCCAACCAAATGGAAGATTCTGAAAGGAGATTGAAAAGTAGAACAAAAAATGGATCGAGGATCTGAACCATGGTTCCTCCTTTACACTGGGCAACCTAATGCTGCAGTGAGGTTACAGCACCTAATACTTGTCCTTTCTCCCACAGTCACAATCTTTATCAGATCTAGGAACAGCAATATCTCTTCTTCCTCAGTTCTGGAGTGGAAAGGGCATGGAGTTTCTGCATACTTCACTGTTGCTTGTCTTAATTTTATCACACCTTCATAAATAATCTCTTCATCAAAATTTTTTAATTCTTTGAGCTGAGAGATACCTCAAGGGTTGGCATGTATGCTTTGCATGGCTAGAGACTGGGATTCCATCCCAGGTACCATGTGGTCCCCTAGAAACAAATGAGAGTGGCCTTGAGCACCACTGGGTATGGCCCCAACCAAAATAAATAAGTCTACAATTCTTCACATGAGCTACCGACTCCTCCCTCCTAGAGGGTTCTTTTGACACAACAAACTCACAACCATGAGCTATACTTTGCATAATGGATTGGAATGTCTGTATTCTCCTGCATTTAATTTCATCTCTGGGTAAAGTTTTTCCAAGACAGCAATATAAAATTCCAATTAAACACATGTTCAGCCTTACTAGACTCCAATACCAAGCATAGTTATTCATTCCCAATTAAGCTATTTGGGGGCAAATATAAAAGTGGACATTGCCAACGGGGTGGGGAGAAGCATTATTATAAGCTCAAACTATTAAATTATACTTTTGTGACTGAACACAACTGTAATCCATATTATTATTTTAAATTACACTATAAAAAGCAGTCATTTATCACCTTTCCAAAACAGAGTGATAATATAAATTATCAAGGGCCCTTTATTTAAGCTCTTAAATTTGATTTATAATGCCTGATGTAGCTTATCCTTGAGAAAGATCTACTAAAAGGTATACATAGTCTTAAATCTAGTGAAATAAAATTTCCCTCTAATCAGCCACCAGAAAGCTTCCGCTTCAATGGTTTGTTGATACCGGTGTCAGCAGGACATTAAAAGCTTGAAGCTTTTTACGTTTGATCAAATACCAACATTATGCTGAAGCCGAAGTATTACTTCATAGAGTGAAGCTTCCAAAACCACTCTAGCTTTCCTTTATACTCCTCCTTTTCTTTCAAAGGTCATGTTGAATCAATGGGTTTGAAGACAAAGGAGAATTCAACGTTTTGTGAATGTTCATTGTACACAAACCCATGCTAGAAGTCAAGGGAGAGACAAGCACTAAAACTTTTTCTAAAAGCACCAATCACGTCTTCAAAAGAGGAAAGCAACTGGTATTGGGAAGCAAGAAGATTACGTAGCTATTCTTCTCATCTTATAATGAACACAGAGTGTCGGGAGTAGTCAAGAATTTGTCCCAAGCGTGGGTGGGAGGGATACTGGGATCATTGGTGGTGGAGAATGGGCACTGTGGAGGGATGAGTACTCAATCATTGTATGACTGAAATGCAAACACGAAAGTTTGTAAGTTTGTAACAGTACCTCATTTTTTATATAAAAATTAAAAAATGAATAATTTTTTTTAAAAAAGAACTTATCCCAAACTTTTAGCTAATGTTTGGGGAAGCTGGACTCATTGTCAATCAGATCATATTGTAGCGTCTTCTTGAATAAAATGTCTCAACAAAGAAACAGAAAGCCTCCAAGGTTAAACAAACAAAAACACTTTTTTCCCTAGAACTTTAATTTTATTCCCTCTGATTTTGTGTCTTCTAAAAGAGAGTTTTTAATATGCTGCCAGATTCATAAAAAAATGCTCAGGGGAACAAATTGTATTATCAGTATCTTAGAAACCTGCAGCAAAATATCAATAACAAAAACAATGCCCTCAGATTATTTACACAGACAGCCCAGGATGCATTCACAATGGCATCTATGCAAATACTATAAATGCTCATCTAAGTAATTTTTATATTGTTTTCTCCCCCTCTTAGATATATAGGCATCCCTGCTTATAGAATTATTGTTCCCATCAGAGTAATTTGGGTACTGAAATCTGTGCCATCACTAGTACCACAATTAAGATTTGTCAGATATTTTTTTAACAGACTGATTCAAAAAATAGGAGTTGGCATAATTATTTATAGCTGGCATATAGGTGAGAGAACCTGGGAGATCAATTATTAATATAGATATACACAGTGAGTTGAATAAGGAAGGATATACAAGGAGAGTGCTTTTGATTTGTTAGAAAATCACATATCAGAAAGTTGAGGAAACACAAATTGTCCACATTTTATTGGTCAAACCCTTGTTATTAATGTATTAGAAAATGCTATCCTTAATTAGGAATAATAGACATCTGTGCAGGCAGTAAATGGAATTTACCAAACTATTATAAGCTTTTCTTTCATTCTTTACTTTACTATTTTTCAGCCATTCCTGGCAGTGCTCAGAGCTTACTTCTGGTTCTGTGCTTAGGGATCAATCCTGGCAGTACTCTGGGAACAATATCTGGTCCAGGGATTGAATTAAGGGTTAAGCAGCATGGAAGGCAAGTACCTCAACCCCTGTACTCTTTCTAGCCTCCTAATGTTATTCTTAATGAAACGTAAGATCTAACTGAATTGTCCATAGTAAGGCCTAAGGGCAATCATTCATTTAATAAAATGAGATTACAATCCCAAGTGATTGATTTTTGTTATTGTTGTCTTCTGTTACCTTTTTCCCAAATCTTCCATCAAAGAAAAATGTTTTCTTGTAATGAAGATTTTCTTTGTAAATGGTTGCATGATGAAATTTGGTGCCCTAAACATTCAGTCTTGACTCAGTTCCTCTTTCTCAAACCTTGGCGACTGTTTTAGTTGATATTTGCCACATATTTTTCTCACCTGGCATCTTTGGACATCTTCCTTGACTAGCTTACTTCCTGGCTTACCTTGAAAATCAAGGGCAGGCAGGTGACCCAGGCTCTACCAATGAGGTGTGCACAGGTATACTGACCTCTTCAATTCAGAAACAACATATATATCACTGTCACTGTCCTCCCGTTTTTCATCGATTTGCTCGAGTGGGCCCAGTAACATCTCCATTGTGAGAATTTGTTGTTACTGTGTTTGGCATATCAAATACCTCACGGGTAGCTTGCCAGGCTTTGCCCTGCTGGCGAGATACTCTCAGTAGCTTGCTGGGCTCTCTGAGAGGGGCGGAGGAATTGAACTCGGGTCAGCCATGTTGGCTGCATGCAAGGCAAATACCCTACCTGCTGTGCTATCGCTCCAGCCCAACATATATATATACACACATCAGGCAAAACGGTCCCTGAAGATGTAAAGTCCTGAATCCTATAGCCTTTAAACATTTATTTATATGTTAAAATCTTTGCAGATGCTTCTAAATTAAAAGTTTTGAGATGATACAGTTAACCTGCACTCTCCAAGTGAGCCCCTGTACTAAAAGACCTGGATCCTTGGGGCTGGAGCAATAGCTCAGGGGGTAGGGTGTTTGCCTTTCACACAGACCACCTAGGTTTGATTCCCAGCATCCCATATGGTCCCCCAAGCACCGCCAGGAGCAATTCCTGAGTGCATGAACCGGGAGAGTAACTCCTGTGCATCGTTGGGTGTTACCCAAAAAGCAACAACAACAACAAAAAAAGAGAGACCTGGATCCTTGTATGAAGTGCACAGAGAGAGATTTGACTTCCACAAAAAGGAAAAATCAATGTGATGACATAGCAGAGAAGAATTATGAAGATGATCTTGAAGTCTGGAGTTAAATTGCTGTAGTCAATGAATAGTAGTAGCCTCCAGAACCTGGAAGAGAGGGATAAGGAACAGATTCTCCCTGAGAGTCCACAAGTCACAGTCATGCCAATGCCTTGTTTGATTTCCATAGCTAGAAATTTAAAAATTCTGGCCTCCATAATTGTGAGAAAACTAATTTAAAAATTAATTTAAGTCTTCCAATTTGTGGAAATTTGTTATATAGTAGAAATTGATACAGATGTGAAGAAGCAAGCCTTACATAGACTCCACTGTGGTGGGTGATGACTGATATATACAACTTTTTAATGATTCATGTTTTAAATGATTAAATCCCAAACTATCTTCTAATATGTGATGAACTCAAAAGGTGTGGCTATGGAGTCCTCAGACAAAATTATGTATTACTTTTTGATCTCATCCCCAGGCTGGGAGTCTGTCCTTTGTCTGTTAGGCTCAGCCTTTTTTTTTTTTTTTTTGTCTTGTTTTTGGGCCACACCCAGCAGTGTTCAGGGCTTACTCCTGTCTCTGTGCTTAGGGATCACTCCTGGCAGGGCCTGAGAGACTATAGAGGAAACCAGATATTGAACTAGGTCAGCCTCATGCAAGGTCAGTGCCCTAACTGCCATGTACTATCTTTCCAGCTCCTTCGTATGTACTCTGACTCTTCCAGAAATTTGGTGCGTGACCTAATATGCTTTCAGAAATTATTTTGCGCTGAACTCAAGTTGTTTCAGTGGTTTGCATTCAAAAATTTAGTACTGAAAATTATTAAATTAACATCATCTTAAATAAGCTGCATTGGGGGGGGATGGGGGTTGGGGGGAGGGATACTGGGATCCGTGGTGGTAGGAAATGGGCACTGGTGGAGGGATGGGTATTTGATCATTGTATAATTGAAACCCAAGCACAAAAAGTTGTAAGTCTACAACCGTACCTCATGGTGTCTCACTAATAAATATATAAATAAATAAATAAGCTGCACTATCTTACCTATAATAGATCATATGTAGAACAGTCACAAATTTTCACGTTTTTCATCTAAAATCCAGTCAAAATAAGAGGTGATGGCAATTGCAGATTAGAAAGGAAAAGGAAGTAACAGAACATTCAATTCAGTGAAAACATATTGCTGGAGTTACTATATTTAAGAAAAATAATGAGGCACAATGACCAATCCTTGTCTCTGAGGAAGCAAAATTAAAACCTTAAAGATTATAAGAAACTGTAAATAAATACAATTCCTGTTCCGGTATTGTGCCCTATGGTTTAATGAATGACATGTTTATTCCCGAGGACTTTGCTACTCCAAGTGCAGCCCATGGATCTTTGGCATTAATAAAGAGATTATGTAAAATATACTTTTGGAGGGGTGAGGGACACACCCAGGCAATGACCAGGGATTACCCTTTGCTCTCACTCAGGAATTATTCCTGGTAGTGCATAGGGGGCCATATGAGATACTAGGGATCAAGTCTCGGGCCACCACATGCAAGGCAAATGCCCTTCCCACTGTACCATCTATTCAGCCCCTATAAATGTACTCTTGACCCTTAACCAAGCCAAAAAATAACTGAATTTACATCCTAACAAAATGCCTTGGTGATTCCTAAGTTTATTAATTGTTAAAAGACATTTACAGGAAAGGAAGACATCATGGAGGAAATAGCATTTATTGGGCCACTTAAGCTGGTACCTAGGTTGAGCTATTGAGAAAAAAAATCTAGTCAGGACCTTGATTGCAAAGTTGAAAAGAATGAAATATAGTGTTTTTTAAATCTCATTAAGACACATATAAGACAAGTAGGGAAAACAGGTTAGGGTAAGGTTGTGGAAGGCTTGAGAGTGCTAACCTAAAATAAGGAGGCCATTTATAAAGGCAAAGAGTGTTTATTTGGGAACAGTGGAAAATTGAAAATTGGGGAGCACTAGTTCAGATTAGAGGCACAAGATATGTCAAAGAAGGGGGTATGGTGCCACCAGCAAGTTAATCTGTACCTGTGAAGCGAGTGTATCAGCATCCTGATGGCGCCTTCAGACTTCCAGATACCCCAAAATTGCTGCTGTGCCTTTGGCCAGACCCCAAAAATTTGGGGCAAAGTTTACCAAGAAAATAAACAGCCAAAAGTTAGGTATGTGGGAGACATACCCACTGACTACTTCCGGATCAGCTATATAATTGGAGGCAAGGCCTCTCTGGTTCCTGATCAAACTGTTTAATGGCCATAATCCCAGAGACTCAGACAAATCACAGAATCCAGCGACTTTTGGTAGAAATGCGTTTGGTCCCTGCAATGAGTTACCGGCGCTGGACCACTCCAGGGGGGAAAGGGTGTTGTCCCTCCTCCTGCTCCCCCTTGGCGGTTCAGTGGCCACCATCCTCCAGAGGCCATTGGACAGTCAGGTTTGGGCCTGCAGAGACGAGACACGTGAGGCCTCACGGGATGGAGGTAGATCCGGCCCTTTCCTCCCCACCCCAATGAGACCCCAAGTCGCCGCCCACAAACAGCCTCTCTGGTTCCTGATCAAATTGCTTAACGGCCATGATCCCAGAGACTCAGAAACAAATCTTGGAACCCTGAGGCTTTTGGCAGAAATGTATCCCATCCCTGAAGTAGGTTACCGGCGCCAGGGCACCCCAGGTGGGAGTAAGTTTCGTGCCTTGGCCTGTTCCCCCTGGAGGCTTGGTGGCCTAGATCATCATCATCATCCAGAGGTCATTGTACGGTCAGGTTTGGGCCCACAGTGATGAGACATGCCCTCTCTGGTTCCTAATCAAGCTGCTTAACCGCCATGATCCAAGAGACTCAGAAACAAATCTCAGAATCCAGAGGCTTTTGGCAGAATTGCGTCCAGACCCCTCAATAGGTTACTGTTGCCAGGCCACTCCAGGGGGGAAAGGGTGCTGCCCCTGTGCCTGCTCCCCCTTGGCGGCTTGGTGGCCATGCTGCTTAATGGCCATGATCCCAGAGACTCAGGAACAAATCTCGGAACCTCCAGATTTAATTGTTAAAATTTCAGAATTCCAGAATCACGCAGCTACTACTGCGGCCATGCGACATATGTTATGCATAATCAGCAATAGAAAACAAATTATCTATTGTTGCCTTTTTGGCAGATCTGAGTGTTGGGGTAAAATCCCAAATAATAATGGTGGGTCTGGTATCAAAATAGTGAATGTAATCAAAGTAGAAAGAGAGTAATGTGGAAATCATCTGCCCCACAGGTAGGGGAAGGGTGTGGGATGGGAGGTATACTGGAGTTTTTGATGGTGGAAAATGGGCACTGGTGAAGGTACGGTGTTTCATTGTATGACCAAGACTTAAACCCGAAGGCTTTGTAACTGCTCTCACAGTGATTCAATAAATAAAATTATAAAAAAGGAGGAGGGGGGAAGTAAGGTGGAGTTCATGCCCAATTCAATCAGCCTAATCAATGGCTGAATAAATAGCAATACTCCTACATAAAAAAAGATATCAAAGAAGGACAAAGGTTGAGGGGGATGAGATAAAGGTAAGATTAATGGGCCACAGGGTAGAATGGTCAGGTAGAGGGTTTCTAAGTAGAAGTAAATAAAAGTTCACTTTTATCGACATTTTCAAATACTATTTACTCATTCTTGTGTACTTCACAGGATAATAGTGATTTGGCAAAGACTATATAAGTCAATTATTCTGGTATGGTCAACCAGCTCTGTTTTAAAAGATCCTGGTGATGTCAACTTTTCATAGGAGTCAGTTTCTAGAATTTCATTTAATAGCGTAAGGCAGGATGTTGAAAGTACATGGAGCAAAAAGAGAGAAGGTGATATGACTAGAAGAGTGTTTCCAAACATTTAACCTGATCATATATGCCAAATTAGTTCAGGGAGCAATTGTAGGAAGGTCAGTTGAGATCATATGACAATTGTCCAGACAGAATAAGGTAATTATGAGAAGCATTAATTAAAAAATTAAAAGTACCAGGTACAGTTAGTTTGAAAATGAGAGGGGTAGCATATATCAGAAAATGAGAAATCTAGAAATGTGCAAAAAAGAAAAAACTTAGTGGAAAACTGAGTTTACTACGAAGTTGAAAGGTATAATAAATTTGAGTTACTAAAACTAAATTGTTTATTTTGATGCACCAGAACAGGTAGAGTGCTTATTTGGAAATATGAAGTTCCTTTTTTGAAATGGTTTTGTTTTGTTTTGTTTTTTATCATACCCAATGGTATTCCAGGCTACTCCAAGTTTAGTACTCCAATTTCACTCCCAGAACTGAGTTCAAAGAAAATGAACATACCAGTCACCTTTGCTTGTACAGCAAACTGTAAGCCCACTAAAGTGAACATAAATTCACTAAAAGCACCTAGGCTTGCTCACAAAGATCAAGAAGGGCAGAACCAGGTTCAGAAGACAAAAGAAATTGAAGCAGTTAGGAATCGGGTGGGACAAGCTCAGCAAAGCCATGAAAAGGTGTGGGAAGAATGCCTTAGCAGTGATGTCTGGCATGTTCAGTGGTACTAGTGCTGCTCCATTGCCCTTTTAGTGTCACCTCTAGCAGCAGAGATCATTTCTGACAGCCCTGGGCACAAGGCTCTGATTGACAGAGTCCAGGCAACATGCCAGCAGGCTAGCGGGGAAGAAAGCAGAGGAAGGAGATCATTGTTATTGTTATAACCTCCAATATTCACTGGGTTCTGCCTGTTGCCATACAGAGATTGTTCCCGACAAGGGGTCCAGATTCTGAGCATTCAAAGACTAACAAATATTAAAGCAACAGGAAAGAAAAGGTAGCAGATGAATGAGGATCAGTCTCTTAGGAGAGGATGGGGCATAATCAGGTGGTCAACACTGGCAAACCCACACTAGGACAGAGGATGTGGCAAACAATTTCCTGGTCACAGGTACTTTCAAAAGGAAACAAGTCAGTTCAGTAGTAGGAAGGTGAAAGCCAGACTTCAGAGAAAAGTGAGGCCAGGTGAAGTGACCATGTAGAGACCATGTATAAAGTGTTCTTTTTTTTAAAATGTGCAAATGAAAGGGAAGAGAGTCAACAAATATTACTTTAAAACAGGGCACATTTATACGTTATTTCAGACTATTGGAATCTGTAAAGAGGTGATGGAAAATTCCAGAGATGTGGTGGAAAGATCCCAGGGGATGTGGGAGGAGTCGGGATCAAAGACAAGGGGTGGGTGGAGTGAAGTTGCAAAAAGTGATAATGGAAATGAGGACAAGTACATTTTAGTTCTCTTCCTTCTATTCAGTTTGGAATTTGGTGATGTGTGTGTCATAAGCAAGTATGCTGGGAACTGTGGGATATATAAGTATTGGTAAGGACATGACCTCAGTGAGCTGAATTGGTAGCCCCATTAGTTCAAAGGAACCTGATTATCAGTCAGCCTTAAATATGGTGTAGCTGCAATATTCTAACTTCAAATATCAATCAAAACAAGTTGAAATTTAATAAAGTCAAACAAGATATAAACTATAGTGAGAATTCAGCATAGGATAAAGAATATTTCCTGGTAGACAGGATTCCATGAGGATACAGAGTCTTAAAGAGTAAGTGGGCATTATAGAGACCAAGAGTTTTCGGCAGCTTGCCGGAAAAAAAAGAAGCAGTAAAAACTACAGCACACATACAAAATTGGGTGTTGAGTCACAACAGATTGACAGATAATGAACTTGTGATGTATATACACCAAGAAATCCTATGTAGACACAAGAAAAAAAAGTCATGCAGCTCAAAGCTACTTGGATGGAATTGGAGATTATCATGCTGAGGAGAAAATAATCCAGAAACAGGTGGACAACTAAAGAATGAATGATCTCACTCATCCATACAATATAGAGAAATTAATCAAGGGAATGGGCAATATTAATTGAATATGAACCTTGGTTACTGGAATATAGACTTAAGACTACCAGCTCCGGGGGAGAAGTGAGGGGAAGGGAAATGACTGGGTCCACTGAAGGGTCTGGGACATGCAGGTTGTGGCCAAGATAGGTAATAGTTGCATCAGAACCATAACTTCCAATCAACAAAAATCGAGGGGCTAGTAGGAGGGAAGGAAGTTCAAATGAAAGATGGCACAGGAAAGGATATGAATGGGTGGTGTTGGCAAACAGTTACCCTATAAATCAATAGCATAAATTTGAACACTATTTTAACCCTATGCCGTAACTACAAATTCTTTTAAAAATTGAATGTTAAGTAGACATTAACCATTTATGAGCCTTTTGAATCTCTTGTTTGAATCTCTTATTACTTCATCTTTCTTTGTTTGTTTCATTGTTTGGGGTACACATCCAGTACTGCTTTGTACTCAGCTCAGATTTGGTATGGGGGAGTGAACCCAGGCCTCCATCATACAAAGTATGCATACTAGACTTTTTAGCAATATCTCTGGCTGAATTTCCTACATATTATAGGACAAAACTGTCACTCTCAAAGTTGAAAGATCAGGTCTTCATTTTCCCTCCACCTTAGTGCTCATGGCAGGTACATGGCTTACATTCATCAGTTAGGCTCATCCTCTTCTGAGTGCAGTGGAGTTGGCCATTTGGAGTCTCATTCATTGCTGAAGTCCAATCTTAGAGATTGGATCTACAACCTCTCCTAGCAATTCCACAAGCTATGTGAAATCCTCTCAATGTTAGTGTTCTTTTAGCTATAGAAATAGCACTTTAGCACTGTCCTCCTGTTGTTCATCAATTTGCTCGAGTGGGCACCAGTAATGTCTCCATTGTGAGACTTGTCGTTACTGTTTTTGGCATATCAAATACATCATGGGGAGCTTGCCAGGATCTGCCTTGTGGGCGGGATACTTTCAGTAGCTTGCCGGGCTCTCTGAGAGGGATGGAGGAATCGAAACCAGGTCAGCCGTGTGCAATGCAAATGCCCTACCTGCTGTGCTATCGCTCCAGCCCTGGCTATAGAAATGTATATATAATGATCCTGACCCGTACTAAAATGACCACTTGAAGCTCCTCATCTATGATAAATGAAGAATTGGGGGAGATGTCAGTCAAGGTTATGTAAGCAAACCAATTAGGTATCGGAACATATCAAGTAAAAAGAGATCAAAAACATAAAGAATTATGCAGCTCTGAATGGTCCAGTGAACAAAGATCAGAAAAGTGCCGTTCAAGAAATTTAGAAATCCATAGTTACAGTAACCACTAGTGAGGATTGAGTCCCCACAGCGCCAAAGTAGATTCAGAAGGATGCCTGGAAATCTTGGCATTGTTTGTCCAGGAGTTTGTTTATGCTCATGGACGTGCCCACAGTGACACCTGGTAAGAATAGTCTCTCTTCTAAATTGAAAATGCCAATGTTCTCACTGGAAGAATCTAAAATGAAATCTGGTTGGCAATTTTCAAATTTCTAGTTCTGCTAACTTCATAATGATGGTCATTGAAGATAAGGATCCTCACTCAGGTCAAATGTCAGGGTCCAATTTCCTTCTCTCTGGCAGCTTCTTTGTTCTCCGATTCTCTCATATATGCCTAATCAGTAACCCCATGAATCTCTCATGGTCTTCCTCCTCCACCTTATCTTCTTGATGTCATCATTTGTACTGTCTCTCCTTTCTCTCTCCTTATTCTTTCATGATACTCTTCCCTAGAATTTTCCAGACTGTAACTTTATCTGGACTGGAGCGATAGCATAGCGGTAGGGCGTTTGCCTTGCATGCAGCCAACATGGCCGACCAGAGTTCGATTCCTCCGCCCCTCTCGGAGAGCCCAGCAAGCTACCGAGAGTATCTCGCCCGCGCGGCAGAGCTGGCAAGCTACCCGTGATGTATTCGATATGCCAAACACAGTAACAATTGTCACAGTGGTGACATTACTGGGCTCGCTCGAGCAAATTGATGAACAGGAGGACAGTGACAGTGATAACTTTATCTACTTACTGTAAATGAATGAGTCTCAAATCCCTATATCCAACATAAATCTCTGCAGTTTTCAATATACATAATTAGTGAATTTTTTCATATCCAGACCATGTGAATACTCAAATTTATCAACTCTAAAAGAGTTTTTGCTTTCCCATGAAATCCTTCAACTCCTCCTTCCTGTCTCCTTTATCAAATGGTTTCAACATTTTTAGGTTGCCAATTCAAAAGACTGAAATTTATTCTTTCAACTTCTCCTTTTTATTTCCAGACATCATACTTTTCAAATTGTTATAAAATATGTCAGCTGCTCTCCTTCTCTAGTATTATTGTTCTAATTTAGGCTTTGGCTAAAACAGGAAATATGTTATGTCAAAGACCAATAGCTCTATCTACAATGCAAAATTAAAATGAAAAAATAATTTGCATCATTAGTTTTCATGCTCGAGTTACTGAGATCATCAAAATGATCCAAAACAAAAACATCTGCTGTTAGGGGGTATGTGCCAGGACTTGACAAAATATTGTTTTAAGCTGATAATTACCTAGGATCCTGAATTGATTTTTTTATCCCATAATTTGGTATCTAGTGACTTAAGTATCTAGCTGTTAGAGAAAATCCCATTACTATTTGGCAAACAATTTCAGGCTGGATTGATTAGCCATGAAATGAATGCAAGTGATTTGCACAGCTTAAATATGCACTTAATACTTTAAATATGAAATGACATTGATGGTTTTCCAAATAATGCTGATCTTTCAACAAAGCAATCACAAACATATATCCATATAATTCTAACATATTATCATTACCATCTCATTTTTCTTTATACTTCTGAAATTTTCCATTTTGTCTTGGTTATAACCTTAAATTCTTCAGTTTGATTTCTTTTAGAAAGATGGATATATCCAATCTAAGCTACAATGACCACTGCAAATCTTATTTCAGACTTTATACTCCTCTTCCAATATTTGTATTTTAAATGGAGTTAATAAGTTTATTTGGAAAGTATAGAACCCAAGGCTATGGTATACAATATGATAAGAAATTCAAAAATTCTTAACTGTACAAGAATTGAGAATCATTAAAATGATAATTGTTTTATGTGTTGTGTTTTAGAATCATTGGGAAGACCTAACTGTACTATATATAAAACAATGACATCTCGAACCTTTTAAATAGTAGCTTTTTATGTCCGTTTCATCCATATGATCTCTCTTATCCTTTTTCTCCTTTCTATTATTGTTGTTACTGTTTTACTACTGTCCTACTTTCTTTCCTAAAAGCACTTTGTCTAATCAACATTCAATTTAACCACCAGTGCCAGAATCAATTTTTCCATTTTTTTAAAATGCAAATCTGCCTATAGAATTTTCTTTTAGTTGCTTTGATAAAACCCTTTCAGGAATCTTCAGTGCATTGAGAATACAGTGCAAAGTCCAAATATTGCACACAAGGCCTATTTTTTACAAGCTTGCTTTGCCTTGAGGCATCACCATTGTCTTTTTCAATTCAGATCACTTGATGCACTTCTGGCTATCTACTCAAACTTCAAATGCACTGCACTATGTCAAGTCTTCACAACAGTATATTTGCAGTCCCACTACTGGAAGAACTTCATATGACTCTTATATGCAATCTCTCCCAACCCTCAGTGTCAAAGGCAACTTTATGGCCTACTTCTCTAGAAGTAGATTTTGGGTTGTTTTGTTTTTTTTTTTAATTTGATACACTATGATAGATTAGTGCATTACTTAACTCTTCCTTGATATTATTTATACCTAGATATTGTCCGCATGAATCATTGGTCTTAATATTACTTTTGTATCCTTCAAATGTCAGATTCAAAGAAGGGCAGCTGAACCTGGGAAGACAAAAGCTGCTCACTGCAGTACCACTAACTATGCAGTTTTTGTGCTAATTTAATACTTATCTGGTTTAAGTCTCTCAAAGTCTCACCAAGACAAATTTGAATTTTATCCTATACTACAAGTAACAGTTGTTCTGCAGACCATAACTACATAATGTTTTAGCTATATCACTGCATAGAAGTACATGATTCTAGATAGAAAGTTAACTGATCCATATCAGTTATTTCCATAAAATATTTTCATTCTAATAACTCCAGGATGCTAATAAAAGTATAACAATTGGGGAATTTGAAGCAGTATGGAAAATAAGAAGGTAAGACATGTGAACTTCAAGGACTAAAGTCAACCACACAGTGAAACTTAATACAGCTATCTATTATCCACCAAAAACTACCTCTGCAAGTGAGGCAGAGAAGTTTGTCAGACAATAATTTTCATTTCTAAGCTAATTCATCAGAGACACCCCAAACCCCATATTGAAAGACAAATTCAGCAATAATCTAGTAACTTGTCTCACATATTACTCACATATAACCCATCCAAGACAGAGAGAAACAGAAACACAAAGGAAGCAAAATAACAAAGCAATTGAACCCAGGGATTTGACCTTTTTGGAAACGGGGCATAGAGTTATGCCTGCTACTCTAACTTTATACTTCAGGTACCTTCAACTACAAAATGCAGCAATAAAATAAAAAAAGATTGTGTCCCATGGGCAATAAGAGAGTGCTGTTAAGTGAAACCAGGATGCTCACAAAGATATATATTATGGGAGTCCAGGATTTCTCAGGGCTTGCAAAAAGAAGATAGCAAGTTTAGTCCTCAACACAGTCCCAAAGGATACATTACCTTCTCCCCCCTGGCAGCAAGGTGGCCGCCGCCTCAGAGCTTATTGAAAAGCCAGGCTTGAGCCAGCCATGACGGGGCAACAGCAACCTCATCAGAAGGGGGGCGTTATCGGCACGCCCTACTGAGGTCATGAGTTGCCCCCCATGAGCAGCTCTCCAGCACGGCCATGGCTCCAGAGCCACAAAAACCAACCTCATAATTATCTGACTCTTGGCAGAAATCCCTCCAGACTTAATAAGTAAAATTTTAGAAATCCAAAATCGAGCCGGCGCTATTGCGGCCACGCGACATCATATGGTTCTCATAACCAGCTATAGAAAACAAATTATTTCACAATGCCTTTTCAGCAGTTCTGATTGTTGGGTGGAAACTCTAAACAATAATGGTGCATCTTTTGTCGAAATAATGAATGTAAGCAAAATAGATAGTTAAGTAGAAATCATCTGCCTCACAGGCATTGGGAGGGGTGGGAGGGGGGGTATATTGGGGTTCTTGGTGGTGAAAAATAAGTACTGGTGAAGAGAAAGGTGTTTGATCATTGTATGACCAAAACTTAAACCTGAAAGTTTTGTAAATTTTCCCACAGTGATTCAATAAATAAATATAACAGAAAAAGTATACATTACCATATATGATCCCCAGCACCACAACAAAAGTGAGTGATCTCCAGAAAACTACAATCAAATATGCATATCACAGTCACGGTCCTCCCATTGTTCATCGATTTGCTCGAGCGGGCCCAGTAACGTCTCCATCATGAGACTTGTTGTTACTGTGTTTGGCATATCGAATACATCACGGGTAGCTTGCCAGGCTCTGCCGTGCGGGCAAGATACTCTCAGTAGCTTGCCGGGCTCTCTGAGAGGGGCGGAGGAATCGAACTCGGGTCAGCCATGTTGGCTGTGTGTAAAGCAAACGCCCTACCGCTGTGCTATCACTCCAGCCCTGCTATCACTCCAGCCCAAATATGCATATGAGCATCACAATTAAAGTGTGCCAGCACTGCAACCAAGTATGTGCGACTCCCCCATCCAATTATTGTATCATACAACAAATAACAATAAATGAATACAAGTAATATATAACCAAAAAAGCTACAGTCACAATGGTAGTGGAAAGAGCAAAAACATATTTGTTTACAAAAGAACATGTTCAGAGATAGATAGAGTACAGCAGGTACAGCATTCACTTTGCACTAGATTTACCTGGCTTAGATTCCCAGCATAAATTCCCCTGAAAATTGCCAGGAGTGGTTCCTGAGCACAGAGCTAGAGGTAAGCCCTAAGTAACACCAAATTTGGCTCCAAAACAGAAACAAAAATCAAACAAAATATATGCACTTTTTATAATTTTGCTTTCTATTCTTTTAAACTCTGCTGCTTCCTGCTCTTGGGTCCTGCTACATGAATTGAAATTCTGTGTTCCTCAGGACAGAGATTATTTCCAGAATCACAATGTTAGGCCCTGCCTAGAAACCTCACATCTAGTTTGTGCTGTGCAGCAATGTGTGATGTTACTTTAGCTTTGGAGAGATTTTATTACCAACAGCTGGCACCTGTATCTTTCTGCTGGAGAACTGCCCACAAGTTACATGAGACCATGTTTTCTCAGGCAATGAGAACAGACAGTACCCAGGGGTAACCTCCACTATACCTCACCCCCTACACTGGCTCAACAATTAGCTGATGACTGGTTAGTCTAGGAGTATACTCTCTCTCAAATCTTATGCTATCAACTGACACAGCCCATTTTGTCTCAGACCTGAAAATTGTGACTAAGTTACTGTCTTTGGAGTTTTGTTTGGCATCCATTTCTTAGTTGCCTTACTTTTCTTCTCTGTCCCATGTCCCCACTATTCTACTAGTTCTTTTCTTTTTCTTCCAAGGATATAGCCTGTCTTATAAGCTTGAATACAGCAAGACAAACTCTGAATTTTATTTGCAGATCCATATCACAAGGGCACTTTCTCATAAATCATTCCAGAACCTACTTCTAGGAAACTCATTTTAGAAAAGACCATTTCCTATAGTGCTTACCCAACTTGAACTTGACTATCTTTGAGTCAGTTGCCCATCCTTGATCCAATCTGCTATGACCAGGAATTCAGGGTCATATGAAACAGAAAAATCATGTTCTCTGCATATCATGGGCTAAGGCAGCTTCTCTGAGAAAGAAATTTAGAGATATTTAGAAAATGCACTCACACTTTTTTTTTGTTTCTTTCTTTTTTTTTTTTACAGTTGTAGATTTACAATTTTTTGTGCTTGGGTTTCGATTATACAATGATCAGATAACCATCCCTCCACCAGTGCCCATTTTCCACCACCATGGATAATATCCCCCCCACCCCCATCCCCCAATCCCCCCCTGCCTCTGTGGCAGGGCAATCCCCTGTGTTCTCTCTCCTTTTGGGTGTTGTGGTCTGCAAAAGAGGCATTGAGTGGCAAACATGTTCAGTCCATAGTCTACTTTCGACATGCATCTCCCCTCCTGGGAGGATCCTCCAAACACCCTTTATTTGGTGCTCCCTTCTCTATCTGAACTGCCCTTTCCTCTAGGATACCCAGCTGGCCTCTAAGTTATGGAGTAATCCTCCTGGTGCTGATCTCAGCTATTCTTGGGTATTAATCTCATACTTTGTTACTTTATATCCCCCAGATGAATGCAATCTTTCTATGTCTATCCCTCTCTTTCTGACTCATTTCGCTTAGCATGATACTTTCCATATTGTACCACTTGTATGTAAATTTCATGACTTCATCTTTTCTAACAGCTACATAGTACTCCATTGTGTAGATGTACCAAAGTTTCTTTAACCAGTCATCTGTTCTTGGGCATTCAGGTTTCTTCCAGTTTCTGGCTATTGTAAAGAGTGCTGCAATGAACAAACAAGTGCAGATGTCACTTCGACTATACATTTTTGCCTCTCTGGGATATATTCCCAGGAGTGGTATTGCTGGGTCAAATGGGAGCTCAATTTCTAATTTTTTGAGAATCGTCCATACTGTTTTCCAGAAGGGCTGAACCAGTCGACATTCCCACCAACAGTGAAGGAGTGTCCCTTTCTCGCCACATCCATGCCAGCATCGGTTGCTTTTGCTCTTTTGAATGTGGGCCAGTCTCTGAGGTGTGAGATGGTATCTCATTGTGGTTTTGATCTGCATCTCCCGGATGATTAATGATGTAGAGCATTTTCTCATGTGCTTTTTTGCCATTTGGATTTCTTCTTTGAGAAAGTTTCTGTTCATTTCATTGCCCCATTTTTGGATGGGGTTGGATGTTTTCTTCTTGTGGAGTTTAACCAGTATTTTGTATATCCTGGATATCAACCCCTTGTCAGATGTGTATTCGATGAATATTCTTTCCCATTCTGTAGACTGTCTTTGTATTTTGGTCACTGTTTCTTTGGAGGTGCAGAAGCTTCTTAGTTTAAGATAGTCCCATTTATCTATCTCTGTTTTCACTTGCTCGGCCAGTGGCGTGGCATCTTTGAAGATACCATTAGCTTCAATGTCATGGAGGGTTTTGCCAACTTTATCTTCAATGTACCTTATGGTTTCTGGTCTGATGTTGAGATCTTTAATCCATTTTGATCTTACTTTTGTACATGGTGTTAGGCAGAGTTCTGAGCCCATTTTTTTGCATGTAGCCGTCCACTGATGCCAGCACAATTTGTTAAAGAGACTTTCCTTACTCCACTTCACATTACTTGCACCTTTATCAAAGATTAGATGATCATATGATTGAGGGGAGATGTCAGTGTATTCAACCCTGTTCCATTGGTCTGCAGTTCTGCCTTTGTTCCAGTACCATGCTGTTTTAATTATTACTGCTTTGTAGTACAGTTTGAAGTTAGGGAGGTTGATTCCTCCCATTTTCTTTTTCCCAAGAATTGCTTTAGCTATTCGTGGGGGCTTATTGTTTCATATAAATTTCAGGAGTGTTTGCTCCATTTCTTTGAAGAATGTCATGGGTATCCTTATAGGGATTGCATTGAATTTATACAATGCTTTTGGTAGTATTGCCATTTTGACAATGTTAAGTCTCCCGACCCATGAGCAGGGGATATCTTTCCATTTCCTCATGTCCTCTTTTATTTCCTGAAGTAGCGTTTTGTAGTTTTCTTTGTACAGGTCCTTTACTTCCTTAGTTAAGCTGATTCATAGGTACTTGATTTTCTGGGGCACAATTGTGAACGGGATTGTTTTTTTCATGTTGCTTTCTTCTCTCTCACTGTTTGCGTATAGGAAAGTCATGGACTTTTGGGTATTGATTTTATAACCTGCAACTTTACTATATGAGTCTATTGTTTCTAGGAGTTTTTTGGTGGAGGTTATTGGGTTCTCTAAGTAGAGTATCATATCATCTGCGAATAGTGAGAGCTTGATTTCTTCCTTTCCTACCTGAATGCCTTAATATCTTTTTCTTGCCTAATCGCTATTGCAAGTATTTCCAGTACTATATTGAACAGCAGTGGAGAGAGTGGGCATCCCTGTCTCGTTCCTGATCTTAGAGGGAAGGCTCTCAGTTTTTCCCCATTGAGGATGATGCTTGCTGTAGGCTTGTGGTAGATGGCTTTAATTATGTTGAGGAAGGTCCCCTCTATACCCATTTTGGCTAGGGTTTTCATCATAAAGGGGTGCTGGATCTTGTCAAATGCTTTCTCTGCATCTATTGATATAATCATATGCTTTTTATCTTTTCTTCTGTTGATATGATGGATTATGTTGATTGATTTTCGAATGTTAAGCCATCCTTGCATCCCTGGGATGAATCCTACTTGGTCATGGTGTATGATCTTTTTGATGAGTAGTTAGATTCTATTTGCTAGTAGTTTGTTGAGGATCTTTGCATCTGTGTTCATCAGGGATATCGGCCTGTAATTCTCTTTCTTTGGCACTCACACTTTTTTTTGGTAATGCTAGTTGACGCAAGGTATGTAAAAGTAACAATTGTGTACTGTTTATGTAAAATTGAAGAAATTAAAGTGCTCTCTTGGAACAAACTGTGAAAATTCTGATGCATTTGCAATCTTAGAATGACCTTAAAATATAAGATAGAAAGATGTTAAAAACTAGTGTGAGAGTATCAAAAGTATCAAAAGGGGAAATACATCAAAAGGGAAAATATATCCACAGATAAAAACTTAAGGGTATACTAACTCATAGACACATATAAAGTCTCTCGAAGTCAACTTTCTCACTGAGAACAATGTTAATTTGAATCACATTTAGAAACTTTAATATTGCTTTAGCATTTCATTAACTCACACACAAAGAAAGTGTCGGGCAGAAATCATTACAAGGTTACAAGGCTTCACAAGGGTATACATTTATTTATGGTTGTATTCTGCTTTAAATTTTTGAATTGGTGGACACCTTTTATTCTGTAAATTCCATGTAGTAATCTGGTGATTTATGGATTAAACTGCCTTACTGTAAGAATAATAAAACACTAAACTTTTCTAAACTCAGTAACTACTAGCTTCAACTCACAGAGTTGTCATAATATAATAGTCACACTATAAAATAATGAATGAAGCTATAGAACATACAAGGCATCTTTAAAGGAATGGATAAGAGAAAGGTTCATAAAAATTCTTATCAACATTTTTTTCTGAAGACCTCAGTTACTCCAATGGTTCTAAGCTTTCCTACAAAAAGGAGTGGAGGGGAAAAGGGTCTTATAAAAAATAAGCAAAGGTGTTCTTTTTAAATTTATTTATTAATTTAATTTTTGGACGGTTATGCTTAGATGACACTAAGGCTACACCTGGCTGTGCTGGATGGGAGTAAGGGTTGGGGGGCGGGGGGAGCATGCGGGGCATGAGCTTGAGTCCAGGTCCTTCTACAAACAAAGCTTATGTTCTATTATTTGAGCCACATCCCTGACGCAGCAAAGATTTTTAATTTATTCTTGATTTATCATCCTTTGTTGCCTGATGGTACTATTTTCTATGCACTAAAAGTAATTGTGCTAGAGAGAAGGGAATAAAAATGTAAGAATTGATGTCTATGCCCTTTGGTGATACACATGCACACAATTATAATGCAAAGAAAAAACTATCACGCTTTCTCATTCTAGCTGAATCAGTGTTGACTTCAAGGAAGAGAGAGGTCTGTGTAAAGTAGACTTCAGGGAACAATGCAATTTCAAAATAAGAGAGAAGGAATAGAACTATCCAAGGATTTATTCATGTGATTACTGTTTTTCAGTACCACAAGATAAAATAACCCCTCAAGTCTTGTTTTCTTACTTTTTTTAGCATTCTCATTCACCCATCTAAAAGACGAGATATAGAAAGCCCAATCAGTCTTTTTACAGAAGGGAGCAATTATTTTATTTCTGAAAATCCTCTCACATCTGTCTTCATTACTACTCCAAGCACTGAAATTCAGACTTGTATTATTGTTACCCTCCATCTTCTCCAAGTGTCTTGATCCATTTCTCTGTCTTGAGCGCTAATCAAATTGCTACTACTTTCAGACCAATATTACCAAAACAAGACTGCAATTATGTCAGCCCTAAACCTTTGTGCAACCCAAACTGTGTAAAAACCCCACTCTTCTCTCTTTCGCCTTCAATCCCCCGTCTCTCCTTCAATCCTCTCCTCTCTCCCTGCAGCTGCTCTTTTATCCTCTCACACCACACCTCCCCAACCACACCTCCCCACGGGAAATGCAATCAAAATGTTTTTCCAGTCTTCCCAACCACCTGCAGCCCAAAAGGGCAAAACAGCCCTTAAGGTGTGTTTCTCCTCTCCTTAGACCAGCAACTTAATTAACATCTTTAATTCTACGTCCTAATATTTACCATTCTTATGGACATAGTAATAGACACTTTTAGGCTTGTAGGGTGACTTTCCTGGGGACATCTCACCATAGACTCAGACGACAGTGCTCAAGCTGGATCAATCATTCCTAACCCCAGCAGGATCTAAATCTAGTTATTACTTTTTGGATCATGACAAAATTTGTCCATGATCAAGCTCTTAACTTACAGTTAAGCATTTGGGCACTTTGGCCAGGCCCATTTCGATGCCAGGGTTCATAGCTCACCACTTACCCTGGGTCCATCCAGTCCCTCATTGGGACCCTGCTTTGGGGGATGTATGAAGTAAGGGCAACTGAGGCTTAAGTCGAGAGAGCAGATGTCCAGAAGGTATTATTGTCTGGAGTCAATCAACTCCCAAGACACAGGCTTGTCTTTTCAACTGTCTTTCTGTATCCTATAAAAAGCAGTTGCTCTGAAATAGCTAACCATGCAAAGGACATTAAAGAGAAGAGAAAGACAATATTTACAAGTCAGAGTCTGATCAGGAGACAAAGGAAATTGACAGGTTGGGGGGCAATTAACAAACACAAGCTCCTTTCTTTTTCCCAAGGATTGCTTGAGCTATTTGGGAAGAGTTCATTGTTCCATATGAATTTCAGGAGTATTTGATCCATTTTTTTCTGCTTTGAGGTGGGGACAGCCAGCTGTGCTCAGGGATCACATGGGATGCTAGCGATTGAACTCGGGTCAGTTGTGTGCAAGGCAAACCCCCTTTATGTTGTCCCACCTTCCCTCCCGGACCCGACGGAGCTCTTTTTTTTTTTTTGCTTTTTTGGGTCACACCCATAGCACAGCAGTAGGGCGTTTGCCTTGCACACAGTCAGCATGGCCGACCCAAGTTTGATTCCTCCGCCCCTCTCGGAAAGCCTGGCAAGCTACCGAGAGTATCTCATCTGCTCGGCAGAGCCTGGCAAGCTCCCCGTGACGTATTCAATATGCCAAACACAGTAACAACAAAGTCTCCAATGGAGACATTACTGGGCCCGCTCGAGCAAATCGATGATCAACGGGAGGCCTTTACCTTTACCTTTTACCTTTACCCGGAAATGCAGAGGGGTTACACCTGGTTCTGCACTCAGGAAATACTCCTGGCGGTGCTCAGGGCACCATATGGGATGCTGGGAATCAAACCCAGGTCTACCGCGTGCAAGGCAAATGCCCTATCTGCTGTGCTACCACTCCAGCCCCCTAATCCATTTAAAAAAAATTTCATGAGTAACCACATAGGGACTGCATTGAATCTTTATAATGCTTTGGGGAGTATTAACATTTTGACAATGTTAATCCTTCATCCAAAAATGGGGAGAAAAAAATGAAGAGAAGCTTCCTCAAAGAAGAAATTCAAATGGCCAAAAGACACATGAAAAAATACTCTACATGAGTAATAATCAGGGATATTAAAATCAAAACAACAATGATATATCATCTCACACCACATAAACTGGCATACATCCAAAAGAACAAGAACAGTGTTGGTACAGATGCAGAGAGAAAGTGACTCTCATTCACTGTTGGTGGGAATGCCAACTAGTTCAGCGATTTTGAAAAAAAAATAAGTACATTCTTCAGAAAATTAGAAATTGAGCTTCCACTTGACCCAGAAATACCACTTCTGGGAATATACCCTGGGGGCCCAAAAACAGATAGCATAGGTATCATTTGCACGTTTGTGTTCATTGCAGCACTATTCACAATAACCAGAGTGCCTGGAAACAACCTGAGTGCCTGAGAACAGACGATTGGATAAAGAAAGTGTGGCACATTACACAATGGAATACTATGCAGCTGTTAGGAAAAATGAAGTTATGAAATTTACTTATAAATAGATGAACATGGACAGTATCATACTGAGTGAAATGAGACAGAAAGAGAGGGACAAATATAAAAGTACTATACTCAGGGAGTTATAGTACAGCCTGTAGGGTATTTCCCTTGCCTATCCAGCTTTGATTCCTCACATCCCATATAGTTCCTGGAGCACTGCCAGGAGAAATTCCTGAGTGCAGAGCCAGGAATGACCACCAGATGTGACCCAAAAAGCAGGAAGAAAGAAAGAAAGAAAGAAAGAAAGAAAGAAAGAGGAAGGGAGGGAGGGAGGGAGGGAAGAAACAGAAAGAAGAAAGAAAGAAAGAAAGAAAGAAAGAAAGAAAGAAAGAAAGAAAGAGAGAGAGAGAGAGAGAGAGAGAGAAAGAAAGAAAGAAAGAAAGAAAGAAAGAAAGAAAGAAAGAAAGAAAGAAAGAAAGAAGAAAGAGGGAGGGAGGGAGGGAGGGAAGGAAGGAAGGAAGGAAGGAAGGAAGGAAGGAAGGAAGGAAGGAAGGGAGGGAAGGAGGGAGGGAGGGAGGGAAGGAGGGAGGAGACAGAAAGAAGAAAGAAAGAAAGAAAGAAAGAAAGAAAGAAAGAAAGAAAGAAAGAAAGAAAGAGGGAGGGAGGGAGGGAGGGAAGGAAGGAAGGAAGGAAGGAAGGAAGGAAGGAAGGAAGGAAGGAAGGAAGGGAGGGAGGGAGGAAACAGAAAGAAGAAAGAAAGAAAGATAGGAAGGAAGGAAGGAAGGAAGGAAGGAAGGAAGGAAGGAAGAAAGAAAGAAAGAAAGAAGAAAGAGGGAAGGAAGGAAGGAAGGAAGGAAGGAAGGAAGGAAGGAAGGAAGGAAGGAAGGTAAAGAGATACACCTTTTTAAGTGTATTTCAGAAATACCTTTCAGTATCTGAATTACAAACCATAATGCCCAAAAGGAAAGAGAGAGAGAGAGAGAGAGAGAGAGAGAGAGAGAGAGAAAGTGTCTGTCCTAGAGGCAGGTGGGGGGAGGGGCAGGAGGGAAACTGGGAACATTGGTGGTGGGAAATGCACACTAGTGGAGGAAAGGGTGTTGGAACATTATACGACTGAAACCCAACCATGAACAACTCTGTAACTGTGTATCTCACTGTGATTCAATCCAAAATTTAATTTAATTTAATTTAAAAAGCAAATGTGGAGGAACAAATTTTTATGTTTATAAGAAAATACAGAGACTTTTTTGATCAATAGGATTCCTTTGTATTGTTGTTGTTTTAGAGAGAGAGTTGGTTTATTATGGGGCTATACACAAGTGTGCTTATTCCTGGTGGACTTGGAAACCATATGGGTGCTAGGGATTGAACCAGGGTTGGCTGCTTGTAAGTCAAGCACCCTACCCACTGTATGATCTCTCTGGCCCAACAATAGGATTTCTTAAATAAGAGTGAGAAAAATATTCACACAAGAACAGTTGTATATTTCACTAAAGTACTAAATATCTATAAAATAACATCTATAAAAATAAGCCCACAAGAAAGGATATTCACCGAATACACATCTGACAAGGGGTTGATATCCAGGATATACAAAATACTGGTTAAACTCCACAAGAAGAAAACATCCAACCCCATCCAAAAATGGGGCAATGAAATGAACAGAAACTTTCTCAAAGAAGAAATCCAAATGGCAAAAAAGCACATGAGAAAATGCTCTACATCATTAATCATCCGGGAGATGCAGATCAAAACCACAATGAGATACCATCTCACACCTCAGAGACTGGCCCACATTCAAAAGAGCAAAAGCAACCGATGCTGGCATGGATGTGGCGAGAAAGGGACACTCCTTCACTGTTGGTGGGAATGTCGACTGGTTCAGCCCTTCTGGAAAACAGTATGGACGATTCTCAAAAAATTAGAAATTGAGCTCCCATTTGACCCAGCAATACCACTCCTGGGAATATATCCCAGAGAGACAAAAATGTATAGTCGAAGTGACATCTGCACTTGTTTGTTCATTGCAGCACTCTTTACAATAGCCAGAAACTGGAAGAAACCTGAATGCCCAAGAACAGATGACTGGCTAAAGAAACTTTGGTACATCTACACAGTGGAGTACTATGTAGCTGTTAGAAAAGATGAAGTCATGAAATTTATATACAAGTGGTACAATATGGAAAGTATCATGCTAAGTGAAATGAGTCAGAAAGAGAGGGATAGACATAGAAAGATTGCATTCATCTGGGGGATATAAAGTAACAAAGTATGAGATTAATACCCAAGAATAGCTGAGATCAGCACCAGGAGGATTACTCCATAACTTAGAGGCCAGCTGGGTATCCTAGAGGAAAGGGCAGTTCAGATAGAGAAGGGAGCACCAAATAAAGGGTGTTTGGAGGATCCTCCCAGGAGGGGAGATGCATGTCGAAAGTAGACTATGGACTGAACATGTTTGCCACTCAATGCCTCTTTTGCAGACCACAACACCCAAAAGGAGAGAGAGAACACAGGGGATTGCCCTGCCACAGAGGCAGGGGGGGATGGGGGGATGGGGGTGGGGGGATATTATCCATGGTGGTGGAAAATGGGCACTGGTGGAGGGATGGGTATCTGATCATTGTATAATCGAAACCCAAGCACAAAAAATTGTAAATCTACAACTGAAAAAAAAAAAAGAAAGAGACAAAAAAATTAAAAAAAAATAAGCCCACAAATTTGTGAAAGATACTTATAATACATACCGTTTATAAATATTTTGCTATTTAATATGTGTAAATAACAAACAACTAATAAGAAATAGAAATACGTAGACAATTAGCAAAATGATGATTATCAATCAATTCACAGAAAGGAATCTCAAAAGGCTAAACAAAGGATTACCCAAATGTCATATAACCTAGTCTCTACCACAATCTACAACAGTGAAAACAGAGATTAAACTGATACAACTGGGGCCATAGCAACAGTACAACAGGCAAGTTGCTTGCTTTGCGCACAGCTGACCTGGATTCGATTTTCACACCCAGTATAGTCTCCCAAGCCTGCCAGCAGTGATCTCTCAGCTCAGGCCAGAAGGAAGCCCTGAGCACTGCCAGGTGTGATGCAAAAATAAACAAAACAATAATAACTGCTACAACTTTGAAGACAAATAAACACTTTCTTCCTATTATATGTCTTTGATAAATTTTGTTTGCTCGAGCGGGCCCAGTAACGTCTCCATTGGATTTGTTGTTACTGTGTCTGGCATATCGAATACTCTCGGTAGCTTGCCGGGCTCTCCGAGAGGGGCGGAGGAATTGAACTTGGATAAATTTTGTATATATACTAAAGGAGTTATGTAGTCACAGGCTACCTCCATTATTTATCAAATAAATATTAACCTGTCTCCCTTGTTTTCTTTGGCATAGAGTTTCTTCTTTCCTTTCCATTTTAGAGAGTGAATTGGTGGGTGAGGACAATGTGGAACTGAGGGGTGGTGAAAATATTTTTGAGCGTGAAAGCTTTCCCTGCATATTAAATATAACGGTGAAGAAAGAGACTTTGTAGAAGCTATTATGTGGCCTTAAGTTAAACCTCTGTCATTTGCTAAGAATTTGCCATGGGCAAATTTTTTGATCTCAAATATTAATTTTTTCACTAGTAAAAAGACTTTCAAAACCAATGTCAAAATTTCAAAAAGTAGCATTGGTGCAGTACTCAACTAAATTACACAATTTATTTGGACTTTCTGTTGTCAACTGATTCTTTTCTCAAATTCCAATCCAAAATACCACATTACATTTAGGTGTCAATATCTCTTTTGTCTCTGTCAACCCCACAATAATTACCCATTTTTTATGACCATGATATTTTTGAAAATTAATAGTGGTCAAATATTTTGTAGAGTAGCCCTAAGCCATCAATAAGAATATAATATATATTATATATTCTGATGATTAGACTAAGCTTAAGGACTTTCAGAAAGGAGTGTCAAAGAATGATAAATCCTATCTATCACATGATACCAGCTTCATGGGAAATTGAGATGCTTTATTATTGGTGAATGTTTAGTAATGTCAATTTTTAAAAATTTTTTGATAATCCATTGTCACATATGAAATTATTTGTAGATACATATTACCTATAACTTTATATGAATATGAATTTACATACAGATATATTATATATGTAACTACATAATACATATAAACACTTTAAATGTTCTGATAGCTTATAAAAATAAACCACAAAATAAAGATATTTTAATACATATAATTGATAAAAGTTGAATTTCTAAAATGTACAAGAAGCTTCAGCAACTCTAATTTTTCAATAGGCACAATAGTTAAATAGATACATTACTAAAGTGGGTATCTGGATTGGAATGTAATCTCATTAGTTATCACAGGAATACAAATTAAAATAGAAATACATTCCAGAAGACATTCAATTGAATTGAAAAAATTTTAAGTCAGAAAATATGTGTTGGTGTGAATGCAAAGCCACCAAATTCTTGTATGCTGTTGGTAAGAGAGCAAATCAGTAAAGCAACTTTTGTAGATATCTATTTTCTTTTACCTATTAACAGTTTATGCTAATGATCTAGCATTTTCACTTCTTGCATTGAATTCAAAAGATATATATGCACTTGTACTTATAATACCACTCTATATTTGTCAAAACCAGAACCGTCAAATATGTGCAATTCACAGTCATTGTTACAACAAAAAAGGAAAGGGAAGTGGTAAGGGAGGGAACAAATACTTTAAAAAGAAAAGAAAATACAGCTAACAAAAGAAAGGATATTTACATTGTCTATTTCTTAATTAACAATAATGTTGATAATAATCATCAGTGTCTGAAAACATCAGCAAACAACTAGAAAAATTAAGATGCTATATGCCTATGATGAAACGAACACTATAGACAATTAGAGTGGCAGGACAGCAGATAGGACACTTGACTTGGATGCAGGGTTCAATTCACGGCACTACATATGGTTTTTTGAGCACCTCCAGGAGTGATCTCTGGGTTCAGAGCCAGAAGTAAGCCCTGAGCATTGCCTGGTATGACAAAAAAAAAATCCAAAAAAAAACCCCAAATATTTTTAATGACTTAAACACCGCGCCTGGGTGTTCCTTCCCGGAGTCCCTTGGAGGGGAGCGGGTTGAGCTTTCCTCCCCGCCCCGGCCAGGGCTACGGCAGCCGAAGACCTCCAGGACCAGCCACCACCATGCTGAGACCACTCTCCGCACACATGAAGGTACTGGCAGAGGGACAAAACCACGCGGGTTCCGGGGCCGAGACCTCCAAGCCTACTCGAATTGGAGTCGAGCATCTTCCACCCAGATCCTCCAAATTCCAGCAGGCGGGGGTCACACCCACCACCTGGCCCCCTGGCGCCATGTAATCCCATCAGCGGCCAAGACTCAGAGACTATAAAATCCAGATCCCGGAACCGCGCGGCCGCATTCGCGGCCGCGCGACATCTTAACAGAACTTTTTTTTATGACATCTTATTATCTCATTCCTACTTTGGACAAACTTGCAGGCTATCGAATGTAGCCTGCCCACACGGCAGAGTCTGGCAAACTCCCCGTGGCGTACCAAATATGCCAAATACCAGTAACAATGATGGGTCTCATTCTCCTAAAGAGCTGTGAATATAATCTCAGGGCTAGGATGAAAGAGACGTTACTGGGGCCTGCTCGAGGCAATCGACGATTAACAGGATGATGAAATGAAATGAAATGAAAATTTAATAAAAGAAAGACAGGAAGAAAAGCACATTATATATAAAATAGTTCTGTCAAGTATCTGATAAGGTTTGGGTTGTTTTTTAAATCTTGGGCTGGCACACCTACCAAGTCTTAAGGCTTACTCCTGATTCTGTGCTTATGGGTCACTCATGTACCAAAAGTGGTAAAGAGGATTAAACCTGGGGCAGCCATGTGTAAGGCAAGTGCTTTACCCACAGTTCTATCTCGGTGGCCACAGTTCTATCAAGTATCTGATCTTGTAATACCACAACTGACATATAGGAAATACAAGGGATGCTAAACCACATAATCGCGATTCAATACTCAAAATCCAGATTGAAAAATTCTATGTATGAATATTTTTCTTGCAAGTTAAAAAGGGAATGAACAGAAAGAGTGTCTGGAGATTTTCACTGTCACTGTCCTCCCGTTGTTCATTGATTTGCTCAAGCGGGCCCAGTAACGTCTCCATTGTGAGACTTTGTTACTGTGTTTGGCATATCAAATACATCACAGGTAGCTTGCCAGGCTTTGCCGTGAGGGCAAGATACTCTCGGTAGCTTGCCAAGCTCTCCGAGAGGGGCGGAGGAATAGAACCCTGGTCCGGGTCGACCATGTTGGCCACTTGCAAGGCATACACCCTATTGCTGTGCTATTGCTCCAGCCCATCTGGAGATTAAAAGACACAAAAACTAAATGCTATCAACATAAAATATAGAGGCTTTATTTGAATTCTGATGAAAACACTAATAACAATGGAATACCACTCTACATTGAAAAAAAATAAAATGCCTTTAGGGACAAGAGTGAAATTGAGGTGATTAAGTGAAATAAACAGGAAAGTGAAAGACAATTACCAAATGAGACACTAAAACAAATTAACTGGAAAAACAGAACACTAACTCCTAGAATCAATGAAAACCATGGTGGTGATAGAAAGGGAAGGATCACATCAGAGAAATGACCAAAAGGGTCTTTTTGGTGGTGGGATGGCACTGGATTTTGGTTGTGAGAAGGGTGAATATTTTGTACAAATAGAATTGTGATGCTAAACCCCAGAAATTTCATATTATAAACCAGTCAATAATGAAAAATCACTTATAGAGAGTACAACAGAAAATGTGCTTGTCTTGCAGGCATTGATCCCGGTTTGAATCCTTGTACTGTATATGGTCCTCTGAGCACAACTAGGGGTCACTCGTGTGCACAGAGCCAGAAATAGTTCCCTGAGCATTGCTATGGTTGGTTCCAACTCCAAAAATAATAACTAATCAATTAAGTTCCTCCAAATTAAGTTTTAAAGCACAATTGGGGAAATGTCAATACTGAATATCCAACAATTTTATGGTACTATTATCAATGTTTTTAAGTAAGACAATATATTGTGCTTATGTTTTTAATGAAGCTATCTTTTCAAGAGGTAATCTGATATATTCACAGATGAAATGTTTAATATCCAAGGTTTGCTTCGAAATAATCTGTGATGAGAGGAGAATGGTGGGTGTAGACATGAAACAAGACTGCTTAAGAGTTGATTAATACTGAAGAAGGGTAATGGGACAGCAAGTTCACTACTCTGTTGTTACTACTTTGGATGTTGTTTCTTATTCTACATTTTTAAAGGTTAAAACGTGGGGCTGGAGATAAAGTACAGGCATTTTCCTGGATTAGGTCCCGGATTAGATCCCCAGTATCCCTTATGGTCCCTGAGTCTGCCAGGAGTGATTCCTGAATTTAGAGTCAGGAATAATCTGAGAACCAGCAGATGTGGCTTCAAAATAAGACAAAACAAACAAGACAAAATTAAAACAAATTAACAATAAAAAATTTTAAACCATGTTCAGTTGTTCTTCCCTTGATTCATACAAAAGAAATGAAAAGATTGGAGAGTGAAGGAATGTTATATAAAATGAGTTAAGGAAAGAGGAAATAGGAGTTGGCTTTTCCTCCAAGACCAAGAAAACGTATGTTTCCAGAGAGAAGAATAGAGACATCATAAAATTACATTAAGTGGCCTCAAGTTTATCAGCACACTAAGAGAAAAATCATATCACCATCTTAGTAGAAGCATACAGGGAAAAAAATTTTGTCCTGAAGAGGAACTGGTTGAATTGAAAAAGGTGAATAAATAACAACATTAGTAAATACAGTAATATTATAGTGTTATATTTCCAGTACTGAGATTTCTTTTTTTTTTAATAGTTTATTTCTTTATTGAATCACTGTGGGAAAAGTTACAGAACTTTCGGGTTTAGGTCTCAGTCATGTAAATATCAAACACATTTCCCTTTGCCAATACTTATTTTTAACTGCGAACCCCAATAGAACCCCACCTCCCACCATTCCCAATTCCTGTGAGGTAGATGAGTTCTAGTTGATACTCTATCTACTTTGACTAGATACATTGTTTCGATAGAAGATGCACAATTATTGTTTAGAGTTTATGATCCCCCCCCCCAATCAGATATGCTGAAACAGCATTGTGAAATGATTTGCTTTCTACAGCTGGGTTTAAGAATAAAATGATGTCGCGCGGCCACAATAGCGGCCGCGCGGTTTTGGATTTCTGCTGTTTTACTTATTAACCCTGGAAGTATTTCTATTAAAAGTTAGATAGTTAAGAGATTGGTTTCTGTGCTCTGGAGTCGTGGCCGTGCCGGAGAGCTGCTCATGGGGGGCAGCTGGTGACCTCGGTCGGGCGTGAAGGATGGCCCAGAACGCCCCCCTTCCCATGAGGCCCCTGCCGCCCCCCGCCCCCGGCTCAAACCTGCTGTCCACAAGGCTCCCGTGCGGCCACCATCTTTCTTTCCAGAGAGGAGCAGGCAAGTGGGTCAACACCCTTTCCCCTCCGGGCAGGCATGCTGGCGCGGTTTAACACATAGTCCATTTGCTTTTCTGCTCCAAGCGGGTGGCTCTCTGTGCTAAGTCCTTGTGCCTCCGGGGCCGTGGCCGTGCCGGAGAGCCACTCGTGGGGGGCAGCTGGTGACCTCGGTCGGGCATGAAGGATGGCCCAGAACGCCCCCCTTCCCATGAGGCCCCTGCCGGCCCCCACCCTGTACTGAGATTTCTTAATAGTATTTTTCACTATTAAATGTCATAAAGTTTTCTAAAATTTAAGTTACTCTGCTTACCCTTAAACTAACAATTTTCTGAACTGTGTCCCTTGGTTCCCAGAAAGCTTTGATAGAGAGTCACATCATACTCTGATTTCAAAAGCTGGCAGATATGACCTGTCCTATCTTCTGTTAAGTTGTTGAGAAAGTAATTGTTCTAAAGTATAAACCTAATCACTTTCCCTGAGGAGCAAGGTCTCCTGAGCTTTGGGTGATTTATCATTTGGACTGTTGTTTTCTTGAAACAGATTTTGGTAGTAGATTTGGCTAATCTGAAAGGGGCTTTCAACTACAAAATAAAAGCAAACATATCATCCTAGTTCCTGGTTATTTGCTAAAATATAGGGAACACATGCCTTTCCAAAGTAAAAAATTGATCTCTTCAATATATTTCCTGCATGCAAATCTCATCTATGTCACCAAAATGATGCACTTATATTCTAATGTATGTATCTTTGATGAAACTATTTCCCAAAGAATTCCCATCATGTTTGTGATTGATACTTCACATAAAATACTTTATTGATCTGTACAACACACTCAGGAACATCAATATTCTCCTGACCTGTGGTCCACCCTGTATCATGACCTCAAATCCAAGTTTCTCTCTGCCACTTTTAGAAGCAGAACTAGCTTTAAGATATTTTCATTGATATTTTAGACTCTTCCCATGTATCTCATGTCTTTCCATTAGTCCACATCTAATCTCTGTAAAATTCCTCATATCCATAATGGCCACTGAGCATGTTTCCTGATATCTAAAGTGAAAGGGAAGAGAAGAGACTTTAAAATCTCTCTAGTTCCTGAGTTGAATACACTGACATCACCCCCCAATCATATGATCATCTAATCTTTGATAAAGGTGCAAGAAATGTGAAGTGGAGTAAGGAAAGCCTCTTTAACAAATTGTGCTGGCATCACTGGACGGCTACATGCAAAAAAATGGGCTCTGAACTCTGCCTAACACCATGTACAAAGGTAAGATCAAAATGGATTAAAGACCTCAACATCAGACCAGAAACCATAAGATACATTGAAGACAAAGTTGGCAAAACCCTCCATGACATTGAGGCTAATGGTATGTTCAAAGATGACACGCCACTGGCTGAGCAAGTGAAAACAGAGATAGATAAATGGGACTATCTTAAACTAAGAAGCTTCTGTACCTCCAAAGAAACAGTGACCAAAATACAAAGACGGCCTACAGAATGGGAAAGAATATTCGCCGAATACACATCTGACAAGGGATTGATATCAAGGATATACAAAATACTGGTTGAACTCCACAAGAAGAAAACATCCAACCCCATCAAAAAATGGGGCAATGAAATGAACAGAAACTTTCTCAAAGAAGAAATCCGAATGGCAAAAAAGCACATGAGAAAATGCTCTACATCATTAATCATCAGGGAGATGCAGATCAAAACCACAATGAGATACCATCTCACACCTCAGAGACTGGCCCACATTCAAAAGAACAAAAGCAACCGTTGCTGGCGCGGATGTGGCGAGAAAGGGACACTCCTTCACTGTTGGTGGGAATGTCCACTGGTTCAGCCCTTCTGGAAAACAGTATGGACGTTCCTCAAAAAATTAGAAATTGAGCTCCCATTTGACCCAGCGATACCACTCCTGGGAATATATCCCAGAGAGGCAAAAACGTGTAGCCGAAGTGACATCTGCACTTGTTTGTTCATTGCAGCACTCTTTACAGTAGCCAGAAACTGGAAGAGACCTGAGTGCCCAAGAACAGATGACTGGTTAAAGAAACTTTGGTACATCTACACAATGGAGTACTATGTGGCTCTTAGAAAAAATGAAGTCATGAACTTTACATACAAGTGGTACAATATGGAAAGTATCATGCTAAGCGAAATGAGTCAGAAAGAGAGGGATAGACATAGAAAGATAGCATTCATCTGGGGGATATAAAATAATAAAATATGAGATTAATACCCAAGAATAGCTGAGAGCAACACCAGGAGAATTACTCCATAACTTAGAGGCCAGCTGGGTATTCTAGGGGAAAGGACAATTCAGATAGAAAGGGGAACACCAAGTGGAGGGTGTTTGGAGGATCCTCCCAGGAGGGGAGATGCAGGTTGAAAGTAGACTGGGCTGAACATGTTCGCCACTCAATGCCTCTTTGGCTGATCACAGCGCCCAGGAGGAGAGAGAGAACAGGGGGGAATGCCCTGCCACAGTGGCAGGGGGGGATGGGGGGATGGGAGGATGGGGGGGGAGGGATATTATCCTGGTGGTGGAAAATGGGCACTGGTGGAGGGATGGGTATTTGATCGGGGTATGACCGAGATCCAAGCACAAAAATTTGTAAATCTACAACTGTACCTCATGTCGTTTCACTAATAAAAAAGAAAAAAAAAAATCTCTCTAGTTCCACAGTTCTCTGGTGTCTGTGCATGAGAATAAGGTAAGTTAATAAGTCAATCACATCAACCTCTTGTCCAGATTCCTACTCAATAGTCTGTAGACATTCTAGCAAAGTTCTTTATTTGACAGTTCTAAGTGTGTGGAGGAAGTTTGTTTTCTTTTAACAATATGAATTATTTGTTTTTGTTTTTCAAGTGGATGCTTTACAATCTTATATTTTCCCTTTGGGGTCTATGTTCATGACTATAGTCCTCATGAGTTCAGTAATGACCAGGAATAAATGCAATTCTTATTATCATGCTGTAATGGGAGTTGTTTTAAAATTATTCTTAGGCCAAGTCATTGCTTGTATCTCCTGGGCCCTTCTTACTACACCTGGGGAAATCTGTGGACATCATCATAACTGCAGTTTAAATATATCCCCTGATGGGTTTCTTTCACTATGTGTGTGTGTGTGTGTATATATATATGTGGTGTTCATATATATACATATATATACTTGTGGTGTTTCTTTTTCATATCTTACTTAGCTCTGAATGCCTTAATCATGTATAAATCTTCCAAATGCTAAATCAGTAACACTGAGGTTGAGTGAGGAACAAAATCCATAGTTGGTAGTTCAATAAGATAAATTTACCATGAGGAAAATGGTTTTGGAGATGTGCAAATACATATATATGTGTATATATATATACATATATATACATACATACATACATACACAACCATATATCTATTTTGCTAATGAGTATACCAAGCATAATGTAACAGCTGCAAGAAGTTAACTCCTGGGGCCTGAAGCATAGGAAAGAGTTGCCATTATCAGCATAGAAGCCAAGGATATCCCATAGGAGCTAGAACCTAGGAGAGAAAACACCCAAAAGGTCCTAGAAGCACAACAGTTCTTGCCTGGTGGGACATGAACCACAGAGAATGGTGCTATTAAACAGAACTGGACCCATTGATTAGATACAGTCACAGAAAAGCCATAGCTACTGTTTGACATGTTCTCAAAGCAAACAAGAGAAAAGCACTTTGAATTCTCCTCTTCCCAAAGGTCAACTCCTTGCCAGGAATTCTCAATTGCTGAACCTAACTAGAGCAGTGCATGAAGGAAACAGAAGTGGATGGTAACCTACTGGGATTCAAAGCAGGAAAGGGCAGGGCTACATCTAAAATAAAACTTGTACAAAATAACCCATACATAAATTTGCAGGGGAAACACAATATGGTCAACCTCATGTGTAATCAGGAAAATGCAACTTTAAACCACAATGAGATAGCAATTTTTCTCCTATCGAAAATGTTAAAATAATACAAGTGTTGATAAGATATTTAGCAGTAGAAATGATTGTATACACTGCTGGGAGGGGATTTACAAAGCACATTGTCATAGACTAATAATTTGATCTGAACATATAGTATGCTGCAAGAATTCACTTTTCAAAAAAGAATGCACATCAGCAAACTCTACCAATATGCACTAGGAGACATGTAAAAAATATTTATATAAATATTGTTAAGGATAGTAAAACTTCCCAGCTGGGAATTACCCAAATGTCCACCAAGAAGAAATGGGTAAAGTACACTTCACTTCTTTTTTTAAACTCCCCTTCCCTTCATTTTCCTCTCTCTCTCTCCTCTCTGTCTATCTATCTATCTATCTATCTATCTATCTATCTATCTATTCTCCCCCCTCTTCTTGTGGTTGACTAGCACGTCACACATCCCAGGGATAGAGCTCTCACACACTTTGTTGTGATATACCAGAGACCACACACTGTTGAAATGCTGAGGATCGCTGATCACTGGGGGAGTGCAGGGATTGAACTGACAGTCCCATGCCTCAAGACAGACGCTTTGCAACTGAGACTCCATGTGGTTCCTCAAGCCCTGCCAGGAATGATCCCGGAGCTCAGAGCCAGAAGTAAGCCCTGAGCACTGCTGGGTGTGGCCAAACGAAAACAAAACTAAAGAAGAAATACTAGGCTGGGGATATAGTTCAGCAGTAGATGACTTGAGTTGCATGTTTGCACATGTGAGAGCCTGTGTCCAATTCCTAGCACTGAAAAGATTATTTGAATTTTAATGAACAAATTCTACATCGGAAACTATAAAAATAAAATGATGAGTAATTCAGTGGAGTAAGGTAGATATGATCAGAAAGAGGACCACAGATGTAACTTCTTTCTACTATGTATATTAGATAATTCAAAGGCTGATTTTAGAGGTTCTAAAAGCTCATGTGCCCTCTCCCTAATTGTAACTTGGAGTAAAATAATACCAAAGTTTTTACATGCTCATGCAAATTCTAGAATTGGATATCCATCTTTGGTATCTTCACTTGTGCCTCTTGACTTAGACCACATTATTGGTGCTACCTGTGCATGCTGCTCCAGTTTGCATTTCTATACAAAGAGGATAAAAGCAGTACTTCCTTAGGACAAATTATCAGGTAAAAGAATACATAGAAATACTCAGTACATGGCCTAGCACCCAGTGGTGGAACATATTCACTACTTTGCCACATCATTGCCTCAGAGTATTCTCCCTACCCCCTCTATCTAATGAATGTTTCTCATCCAAGAACATACAGTTCTGTGCTGAAAGTCCTCCCTTGAGCCCTAATTGATTTTTCTTCTTTTAAATGCCTAGACATCCTGTAGTCTGCATCATTTATGAGACATAAACCTTGAATTTATTCAGATATTCATCCAAATGATGAGCAAATAATACTGGGAACATTGGAATGTCTAAAACAAACACAATCTCCATCCTAATGTGTCCTGCAGCCTAAGGAGTGAGATAGGTGTTTAGAAAATTAGTAAGCACATAATCATTTAATTCAAGACTGGTAAGTGCTATCAAGAAAGTGTGGGATGGTTTGAAAAACTGTCAGAAAAGAAGTTCATTTAGACAGCAGTCAAGAAAGATTTTTTTGAGGAAGTGACATTTAAGATGACTGATGAGACACACTGCTTTCCATTGTCAGGACTGACAATAAATATTTATTAAGGATATAGCCTACAGAAAAAATAGCAGCAGGAGTCAACATGTGCTAAATGCCAAGTAACAAAATGCTATTATCCAGACATTGAGAAGGATTAGCGTCCTTCTTAAAAGCAAAACCTGAGATTTGAGCAGAGCCTTACATAGAAGGGTGGAACTAAGACAGAGGAGGGAGAAAGGCAGCATTTCCGGATAGAGAAAAATATAAATATATGGACAGAGAATAAAAAATAAGACAGACTCATACAGGTTGCTTAAATCAATGACTGACATGAGAAGGTCATTGAAGATAAAAGATCGGATCTTAGAGGGATTTGCTTTATCCTAGATAAGATTTTTTTTAAACTTGGGCTTCTTGGAAATTCATAAGTTAGACCCCCCCCTTCCTGCAAAAAAAGAAAAAAATTGTTTTTCAAAAGCTCATTCATAGAACCACATACGACTTCTGGGGTTTTAATGCCCCTGAACTCATAATTAGAAAACCCTGCTGTACCTAAGAGAAAGAAAGTACTAAAAGCATTTGAATAGAAGGAAGGTGTCATCTTTCAAAGAGCCTTTAGAAGGTTTCTTTGATGACAACCTTTAGCAGGAAGTACACCCAGAAAACTACTGCCACATTAGAATGCAAGTAGGAGCTTATATATGGCTGTAGGAAATCATTAGTAAACTAAGTTATTGGGAGCAAAGTCTGGGACAGGCCTAGTGCGTAGTGTTAGGGCTAGGATAATAAAAATGATGAGATCACTGCTCTCAAGAATCTCCAAACCAGGAAGAATAAGAAAAGTAAGTGGTCCTAAAGGCCAGGGAATTAGAATACTGATGTTCTGAGCAGATGGTCTTCCTCAGAAGTGTGCACTGTTTATTCCTTGGAGAATTATTTCATATTGAAATGCCTTTCATATTGAAGGCATTTCAGAAAATAGCTACAACAAACTCTGTTTTTATGTCCATTTAAGCCCCCACAATGTCTTTTCTCCCTCCCTCCCTCCCTCCCTCCCACCCTCCCTCCCTCCCTCCCTCCCTCCCTCCTTCCTTCCTTCCTTCCTTCCTTCCTTCCTTCCTTCCTTCCGTCTTTCCTTCCTTCCTTTTTTCTCTTTCTTGTTTGTTTTTTGGGCTGACCTGGCAGTGCTTAGGGGATACCCATGGCTAATGCTCATTCCTAGTAGTGCTCAGGGGACTGAAGATAGACTTGGAGCACAGGTCTCCTGCGTATAAATTATATGCCCCAGCGCACTGGGCTATCTGTCTGACCCCCACAATTACTTGCACTACTTACAAACTTGCATCCTATAAGGTGGCCACACTGAACTAGGGCGTTTGACACTGTTTTGCATTTTGGTGCCTTCCACTATTACCAATTCTTTCTCACCAGCTGAGTCTAGTCAAATTATTTCCCATTTCCCATTATTTCTGGTGTGGTGGGAATATAAGGGAGAGGGTTGCCTTCCTTGAAGACTTGTCTTAGTCTCTCCACTCATTCTATTCAATTTGATTCAATTTCCCCTAGTACTCTGTATGCTTGTCGTGTGCAGGGCCCAGTTCAGGGTCATGGGGAGGAATACTCAGTACATTTACTAAGCAGAAAGGCAGAAGCCCAAGGGGAGATGAGAGTTCAGGTGTGGTTGGGGAGTCATCAAGAAGCCAGGTTAGCAGAAATCAGGAAAGGCAGCCAAGCTACTCATCTCTTCTTGGAAGCACTTGTTCTTGAGGGGCATATCTGAAGTCCATGCAGAACACCCACCAGTAGATATTTTCTTCCAGAGTATAAAGAGCCTCTGTTTGGGTCATCAGTGGTCCAAAAAAAGAAGACAAATTCTATTCTCTCACAAGTTGAGCTCGATGCAGGCCTCCATATTTCAGAAGAGGGCGGAAGAGGAGGAGAAGGAGAAGGAGAAGGAGGAGGAGGAGGAGGAGGAGGAGGAGGAGGAGGAGGAAGAGGAGGAGGAGGAGGAGGAGAAGATGAAGAAGGAGGAGGAGGAGGAGGAAGAGGAAGAGATGAAGAAGGAGGAAGAGGAGGAGGAAGAGGAAGAGATGAAGAAGGAGGAGGAAGAGGAGGAGGAGGAGGACGAGGAGGAGGAAGAGAGGAGGAGGAGGAGGAAGAGATGAAGAAGAAGGAGGAGGAAGAGGAGGAGGAGGAGATGACGAAGGAGGAGGAGAGGAGGAGGAGGAGGAGGAGGAGGAGGAGGAGGAGGAGGAGGAGGAGGAGGAGGAGGAGGAGGAGGAGGCGGCGCAATTACTGAGACAAGAACTGACCTGCAAAGGTCAGATACAACGTAAAATTCGCATTTGGAAACATTGCAGAATCCCCGGGAAAGCCTTGACTTTCAAACTCATCCCTGGGACTACCCTTCAGAACACAGAAGTTGCAAAGCCCGTTGGGTTCCCTGGCTTGACCCCTGTCACCAGACAGCAGGTGCGCCTCTTCAGTTGGAGGCAGAGAAAAGCAGTTCGATGATGTCCTTTCGGGCCGAGGACGAGGTCCTACACGGATGGAATCCACCGCCGGAGGGAGTCAAATCCCAAAGCCACTTTCGGAAAGAGAGGAGGTGAAGCGCCCGAGTCCCAAGCCGGCGCACGGGACGACCCCACCCTGCGCCCCGCACCCTTCCCGACTCCCCGCGGTCCCGCCCTCACAGGTGCACCGCCCCCCGCCCCCTAGTCCCCGCCCCACCCCGGCCCCGGGCCGAGGGACCCGCGGGTTTTATTGGCCCAGGGCGTCAGGGGCGGAGCCCGGGCGACCTAGGCGGCCTGGGGCATCGCGGGCAGGGCCGGCGGGGCGTTTCAGGAGGGCTTGGGTGCGGGACCGGCCGGCACCGCCTGGGCCCACTCGAGATGAGGACGTGCCGGGCCACCCCTCGCTGCGCCGCGGGGCTCCTCGTGCTGCTCCTCGGGGGCTTGGGTCTGGCGGATCCCCCCGGCCACGCAGGTAACAACTCCTGCCCGCCTCGACGCGCCCGGCCTCGACGCGCCCGCCCGGCCCGTGGTGCCCCGCGGGATGCGGAGCCGGATGCGACAGCCGGAGCGGGGGGGGTTGGGGGGGGGGGGAATGAGGACACGACGCCCCAGGGCCTGTCGGGGGGCCGGGAGGAGGGCGGGCTGGGCCGAGGGAGGACCCGACCTCTCTTCTGCCCCGGCCTCCCCGTCGATCTTTGACCCTCTTGCTTTCCCGGGTCGTAGAGGCCTCCCCCCTTTCGCTGCGCCCCTACTCTCCCCCCTCCCACCCCACAGACTCCCCGGGAACCCCGGTCGCGCCGAGGCTGAGGAGTTGTCCTCCCCGCACTCTGCACCCCGACTCCGGCGAGGGTGCGTGGCGCGGCCAGAAGAAAATCGGGTTAAGCCGGGTCCCCATTAGGGTTCCCCATTCAGAGCGGCGATGCCCCACCCCCCTCCCCGCCCCGCGCCCCAGTGGCTGGGGAAACTCCTCGCTTCTTTCTCAAAGGCTTATGGACCCGAAAAGACCCCCGACCCGCCCCACCCCACTCCCGGGTGGGGCGCGTCGCCTTCCTGGCACACGTGCTCCACTCGCAGGCTCCCCTCGCTGATGCTCCTCCTGGCAGTGCCAGGCCCGTCACCCGCCCTGGTAGCCACGGGCATTTGCTTTTACTTTCTGTTTTTGCGCTGGCAAATGGTGGTTAAAGACTTTGTAACTGAGTCGTCACGGCCTGCCGTGCCCACCTGCCACTTCTGCACGTTGTAGGCGGAAGTGCAGCACGGATGAGGATGTTTTGAACAAAGCTGTCCGTTGGCTTGTGACTCTTAACTTTCTCTGCAGGTGAAGGAAGTTTAGACCTGATTTAGACTTTCTTCAGGGAGGGATGAGGTTTCTCCAAGTGGCATGGTCCTCTCTACATCCAGGACTTTTCAGTGACCCCTGCCCCAGACACGTTTTGCTAGACTCCTTTGATCCTTGGTCCCTTCTCTTGGGAACTACCCAAAGTTCGTTATTACTGTGGGAAATTTATTCTGCCTATCCCGGGATCCACAGAAGAAAAATCTCACTGCATCTAACTTGTCAAAACACACTAAGCATTCAGTCACTAAGTCTTGTTTTCCATCTCCTTCTCCTCCTTGCCTTCTCCTTTTCCTCCTCTCTTTTCTCCTTCTCGTCCTTTGATCTCTTTTTGTGCCAGTGATCGGCTCAGGTATCACTGCTTTACTATTGAACCACACACTTGACCCTAAAGATTTTTCTTAATTTTTGCAATCTCTACAATCTCTTCTTTCTTTTCACCCAGAGCAGTGGGAACTCACTAACTTTAACTCCATTTTCCCTGCCCTAGGTCCTGAGAGATATTTGTTTGCCTGCATTCTTTGCCCCGGGCTGCTCATCTTCCTCACACCCCAGGACCACACTTGGGACACTGTTAGGAGGTGCACATAAGCCATTTGGTAGCTTGTTTGGCTCCCTCATGCTGGTATGCGCCTCCTCTTGTGTTCAAGGCTGTTTTTGCAGGTGGTCTCACTCAGTGTCTGTGACTTGGGGAGAGGCTGATTGCTTAGTTTACTTTCTTGCCTCCTTAGAGTTTTATAATATAGTATTTATAAATATTACACAAATAAAGTAGGAATAAGGATTTCTTTTCACACTTTCTGAGTCCTTGTTTCCATGTCTACCTTTCCATCTCACTTTCATACATATTGATAGAATCAATAAGACTGAGATAGACAGTTTCTGTTCAGTGTTAAGGGGGATATGGGAACTATAAGATGACAGTATCTTCTCTAGTTTATACATTGTGTATGATTATTACATGTTATATATGAAGGCAAATAACAGATTTTCTTGAATCCTATCAGTATATCTATGCAGTGATCATTAGAGTTACCAAATACAGATCATACAAAGTTGGTTAAAATCCAGATTTAGATTGAGGCAAGTATCCTATGATCATAGTTATTTCAAATGGGCAAGAAGGTTAGTACCTTCTCTTTAACATAGTTTCTCATACAACGCTTCTGCAGTGGTAGTTCAGAATTTTTGCAAGTTTATTAACTTGTAGGCATCCCAGAAATAAAATGTATAGAAAATGAGAAGAGAAGGATATTTTGTCTTCCAAAATATTTATAATGCATCACTGTCACCTTAGTGCTCATGCCTATAACAGCATGAGAATGAACTAAAATGTGTCTAGCATTTACGTGACATACAAAATTCTGGTCATCTTCCCAAGAACAATATGCAGTGAACTTAGCAAAACTAATAAAACTCACAAGGCCAAGAGATGGCTATTTGGAGAGAAGTTCTGGAGTGGTTTAGGGATCTTACACTGTACTGCTTTCATCTTACATTAAAAATAGTAAAACCTGGCAAGGGTAAGTGACTTTCCTGATGCAGAGGTGGATCTTCAGTCTAAAAACATTGTGCAAATTTTTTACTAACATTTTCAGGTTCTTAAAAAATATTTATTTTTTACTGGAACACTGTGAGATGGACCATTAAAAAGCTGTACCCCAACACCCATCCCTCCACCAGTGTACGTTTCCCAGCACCAGTGTCCCCAGATTCCCTCCCATCAACCCCCATCCCCCCCCTTTAGCCTACCTCTATAGCAGGCACTTTTCTTCTCTCTCTCTTTCTCTTTCTCTCCCCCCCCCCGCCCCGTTTCTCTTTCTCCAACCTCTCCCACTCCCCTTTCTGTCTCTTTTTGGACATTGTGGTTTACAGTATAGATACTGAAATGCTATCAGAAATATCCCTTTACCTACTTTTAACACTTAGTTCTTGTCCAGCATGATCATTCCCAGCTATTAGTGTCATACTGGTTCCTTCTCTATCTTACCTACCCTCTGCCCCATAAACACTTGTGGTTGATTCCAACCATTGGCCAGTCTACCTAGCCCAGTTTTCCTGGCTGTGGATATTGGATTTCTACTGTATATGCCAATGTTTTCTTCCAAATTATTCTAAGAGCCATAGGTATTCCAATAAGTTTTGCGTGGGTAAATTGAAAGACCTAAGACTCGAAACTTTGAAGGTAGACAAAATGACAAAGTTACTGCGTACCCAGTTAATTCATTAGTTCAGGGTCAAGGAGTACAGAACAGAGTGCCCAGGAAAGAGCAGTGATCCTGTATAGATGGAGAGGGAAAAATTCCTGCAATATTTTCTGATACTTTGGAACATAGACCTTATTTTAGAGTGGTAAGAGAAAATTTTTTTTTAAATAAAATAGTTCGGCAAAGAAAAGTGTTTCTCATTCTCATAAGTACTTAGGGAGTATAACTTACAGTCTTATCTGACAGTACATTTTCCTTTTCTGTTAACTTCTTCCCAAACTTTGCCCATAGAAAAGAAAATGTTACAGTGGTGTCACAGAAGAGGAATGAGAGATGCAAGTTGCTTTGGTAAACATGGCTGGCTCCAATCCTTGCCAGTATTTTAAAATACAAGTTTAAAAGCAGAAAATAGCTTAAAGGTTTAATGTTGTTTCTGTTGTTTTTTGTTGCTGCTGTAATTTAAAAATTCTGTCCAATATTCTGACTGCTATAGAATTTCATTTTTAGTTATTATTTACATGGTGAAATTTCCCTTCAAGTTCTTGTAGTTGAATTCTTTACTCAAAAAATGTCTGAGTTATTATTAGAAAAGTTTTGCATTCGTGTTAGTAAAGCTGATATCAAAATGAAAGTGCCTTTTGTGAATGAAAATTTCACAAGTCCTCTACTGAGTCCTTTGCTATTTTGGCAGTGGTTGTTGAAGTTGTCTAAAATATTTTAGTTTACCCAGGTTTGATTCCTCCGCCCCTCTTGGAGAGCCTGGCAGGCTACCGAGATTATCTCGCCCCCATGGGAAAGCCTGGCAAGATCCCCGTGGCGTATTCAATATGCCAAACACAGTAACACAAGTATCACAATGGAGACGTTACTGGGCCTGCTCAAGCAAATCGATGAACAACAGGAGGACAGTGCTACATTGCAGTGCTATACTTATTAACATGATGTTCTATGCTATGACTTTTCTTTTCTTCCTTAAAGCACTCAACAGTGTTAGCTTGTAGTTTGTTGTGACAGATAAAAATCTTACTCTACAAAAGTTAGGTATAAAAGAAATAGTGTATTAGGTTTCATGAAATTAAGTTATTTTTTCCTGAGTTCCCATCCTACCAATTTAACAGAGCTTTAATTTTGTTCTTAGATCTTTCCTTGCACATCCAGTCATCTCTGGGGAATATTCACAGAAATTTCTCCCTTTAGTCTTCAGCCAACACTGGATGATTCTGAGTTTTTTCATTGTCCAATGCAATGGGTCTTAACCTGATTGTGAGGTGATTTCTGGAACTCTGGTTTAGCTTCCCCCAGTGATTCATGGGTCAGTCCCCAAGACCCTTCCCAGGGGATCCCTATTACTTTCTGGATGTGCTGTAATAGAGCTGGCTACAGATCCCTCCTGTGGTGGTGGGGTCTTTCATAGAGTGACAGTAACAGTTATATGCACTAGTGTAAGTGCTTAACACTTATGAGCTTAATATATCATCATATTCACCTATAATGTAGCATTTTACAGAGAAGGAAACAATCTTTATGGTTAAATCACTTGCCCTGATCACATGAATCCACAAGTCTGATTCATGGCCTCACCCCATTGTCTCTCCAATCTCCAATGCTCTCTGTTCTTGGGTAGTAAAATATAATTTATATAGCTTGGAGGATGGGAACAATCTCACAGCAAGCAGCAGCCAAACACATTGACCTTATAACTCAGAATCCTAAAACATCTTTGACTATCTTGACTCAGGTAATGAACCATTCACCATCATCAATGAAAATACAGGCAAGTGCATCAAGCCACTGAATGACTGGATAGTACCAAAAGACTGTGACAACTCTAAGGACATGTTATGGAAGTGGGTGTCCCAGCATCGACTTTTTCATTTGCAATCCCAAAAGTGCCTTGGAATAGATATTACCAAATCCACAGATTCCTTGAGAATGTTCAGCTGTGACTCCAGTGCCATGCTGTGGTGGAAATGTGAGCACCATTCTCTGTATGGCGCTGCCCAATACAGGCTAGCACTGAAGGATGGGCATGTCATAGCAAGTACAAATTCATCTGATTTCTGGAAGAAAGGAGGTTCAGAAAAAAGCCTGTGTGATGAGCCTTATCATGGTAAGTATTGGACAGGGTCTTTCACTCTTTACTGTTGTTTTTTGGTAAATGTGGAATTTAACATCCCAAGACTACAAATAACGTTCTAGCACTGGGAAGAGCAAGCACTGAGGTAGCATTAATTTGCAGTAAGTAGTGGTCACTTTGGGCTAGTCTGTGAGGTCATTGTTATAGGTTAGGCTAGGAGAGGTTCTGTGCCTTTTAGAATTAGTCATTCATAAGCAACGCTTATATTTAAGATCTCTCAGAAAATTCTTCTTTATTTTTTTAGCTGTTTTTTTTCAATCCCAATGATGCTCAGGTGTTACTCCTGGTTTTACATTCAGGAATTACTCTTGGTGGAGCTAGGTGGACCATATGGGATGCTGGGGATCAAACTGAGGTCGGCCGCGTGTAAGGCAAACGCCATACCTGCTGTACTATCACTCTGGTTCTAGAAGTCCTTTGTAGCAGTAAAAATCAGATGATATAAGCGTATACCAGAGAGATCTCAGATACTTACCTTTCCTTAAGGGAAACTCTTTTAAGCTGAATTTGGTCTCCCATCCTTCCAACTTATCTGCATGTGCTTTTCTCCTGGGGTTGCTTCTTTCCTTTTCCAAGTAAAGAAGGAGCTGCTTTTGAGACTGTCAGGTTCCACATTATACACCGTGGAGAAATATTAGGATTGGAGTTGGGGTTTTCATCTTTTATCCTTGAGTAGTTAAACAAACATAATTTCTGCTTTTCCATTTTCTCCTGAGTTAAAAAGTAATTTCTGGGCCATAGAGACAGCTCAATAGGCTGGGTACATGCTTTGTATGCAGGAGGTCCAGTTTGCATCCCTAGAACCGCATGGCTCTCTAAACACCTTCGGATGCTGAAGTGGGAATAGCACGTGAACACTACCTGGGCTACAGAAAGTAATTGATTTCTGAATATCAATGTCAAATTTTAATTTTATGCTTAAGAAAAAAACTTTTTCTAGAGATAACAAAGGAATGACTCAAAATGTCCCTGAACTAGGTTTCACTTGTTTCCTTCTATTTGTTTAGGGTTCAGGATCTTTTTTCTTCACAGATATCGTTCAGCTTCCTGTTTCTAATCTTGAGTTATAATTGTAAATTCTCTAGAAAAGCTCTCAAAAATCCTTTATCAGCTTTTTAAATCCTATGTATTTTATTCATATATTTATATTGTTCCTCTGAAATTGGGGCAGAGAGATAGTAAAGCAGGCAAGGAATTTGTCTTGCATGCAGTTGCCCCAGTTTTGATCCCCAGGACCCCAAATAGATCCCTGATCACTGCCAAGAATGAATCCTTATCACAGAGTCAGGAGTAATCCCTGAGCGCTGCTGAGTGCATCCCCCAAACCAGACTAAACCAAAAAATTAAAAGAAGCGCCTTGGGCTTCATGTGGCTGCCAAAGTAATCAGTGGCACAGAAATGTTCATAGTCAACCAGTGTACCATGCCAAAGAGATCTGAAGAGTGACACTGGCAAGAACAAACAGAAAATATTTGTTGACTTTCCAAATGCAGTATTTAGGAGGCTGAATTTCCCAGAAAGGAACAAGTAGTTTTTAATTGACACAGACATCAGGGCCAAACATACCTCAACTTCTGCATTTCTCCCACGTCACCACATTCTCCCCCAGATCACATTCATGCCGCAGATCTGTGGGGCATTCCTTTCTACCATTCAAATGTCGTCAGGTGCTAAGTCCTGGCAATTTTGTTCCTGTAAACATGTGCTCCCTCTTCCTATTTTAGGTTAGAGACTGCTGTCAAAGTTGGGGATTTCCTCTAAGTCTGCATCCAGATCCCCAGTATTGGTCTCTGCCTTCCTTTCTCTTCGTGTAGCTGTTTAGAGATAAGAAAGAGAAGGCAAGATGTCTGAAGCTTCACAATGAAGTCCAAGACTACCCAATCTGTTATAGTAAAGGGAGGGCATAAGACTAGGGTTGTGTTCTTTAAATATAACTTCCTTATTTTTCCCTCAGCTGTTGCTATATATGTATTTTTCACTTTGTTTGGTTTTGCTTCTTTTATTTTTAGGCCCCAGCCTGGGGTACTCAGGGGTTACTCCTGGCTCTGCACCCAGGAATTATTGCTGGCAATATTGAGTGACCTAATGGAATGTCTGGGATTAAACCCAGGTTGGCCATGTGCAAATGGCTTACCTGCTGAACTATCTCTCAGGCCTTAAACTAAAGGTTTAAGGCTACTATTACCAAAAATCTATTTATTCAGAAAAGATTCTTTTTAGAAATTCCGTTTCACTAGAAAACCTGTGCAACTTGAGAGATTTAAGAAATAAAGACTGAAGTGATAATACAGTGTATAAGACCTGGGTTCAATCCCCACCACCCCATGTAGTTCCCCCAACACCATTAGGAGGTTGAGGGAATGCATTCCTGAATGCAGAGCCAGTAGTAGCTCTGAGCATGGCTGAGAGTGGCCAAAGTATTTTTTAAAGAGAGAGAGGGAGAGAGAGAGAGATTCAGAAACATTATATAACGGGTGATACTAAAACTCTTAATGAATATTTAGCATAATTTAACTGCTATGTTGTGTTCATAACATTCTTTGAAGGGAGTGTGAATAGGAGAGCTTCTTAACTGATGCCATCTTTAAACTGTGAAATGTAACTTGAAACCTCAGTAGGCAGCCATGGATGTCACCTGTTCTTACAGGTCAAGAATTCTAATCAGAGGGCCAGTTTTTATGAGTGACTGAATGTTTCATACAACTACTTTGTAAGAATGAGATTTTGCAAATAAGTGTAATGTATTCCTTTCTGATACTTGACACTGAAGGTGGGAAAGCAAGTAAAAAAAAAAAACAAAGCATTTTGTATTACAAAATAAAGATTTAGGGGAAAATAATAAGGAATAAGGAATAGTGCTCAGAGACTGCCCTATGAATTTTCTAAAGTAGGAAGAGAAATTGGTCAGGAGCTACTGGGAGTTTCGAATATGGTTAAAAACAAAGCTAAGGTGATAAATAAGATCCTTATAAGTATAAAGTTAACACATCCTTTACCAGAAGTTACATTATTACAACTACATGTTAGTCAGGAAAAGAAGTCTGTGTTCTTAAAGATTATAGTATACAGATTACATTGTTCCTTAAAATAAATGAAAATGTAAAGTTAATTTTCACACTTCACTTAAATGAGCATTTAAGAATTAACTATTGTCTAAGCACATTTTAAAGCAAAGTATGAAACATTTTGAGGCTTTCTGTGATGCGCTTTGATTACTATGTTTCATTATATTTTGATCTGGTAGTATCTATGGTTTTAAACAAATTGAGGACATGTAAAAACGATAATCAAAACGATAATCAAAGTAGATAAATGTTGGCCTATATTTAAAAATACTTCTGCAAGAAGACTGTTATTGGTGTATTAGATGCATTTATAGGCATATTTGAGGTTGGTATCATTTTTTACTTCCTCTTTGTATGCTAGAGAAATTTATTAAGTGAAAATGAAATATGTTACTTCACTTACCAACAGCTGCCAAGACTGCCCAGATGAATCCAGTTGGTTTTTTTATGACTGAATTTTGATGCTCTGGCATTCTCCGAGAATCCATTCAGAGATCCAGTAGTTCTTCCTCTTATTTCTTCAGTATCCCAAACCTTAATATCTACCATATATGTAAATCCGGCTGTCAGTCTCTAACCCCACAGTTGGTTCCAAGGTTCACACCAACCTTTAATGATTCAGTGGTATTTTCTGACCCATTCTTATGAAAGAAAATATATTATAAAATTAATCTCTTGGGCACCTCTTCTGGAGGAAAGAAACTACTCTGCCACCCATAGCAGTCAGTTAAACCTTAATTGATGAAACCCAGATCTTTCAGCTCTCCATGCCAGAATAAATAAAACTTTTCAAGGATTATCTCACTGACCTCTGAAAAAGAATTCTATGACCTGGGTAATATTAATCCTTATTTGCTATGCAAAAACTAAGAAACATAGGCTAATAAAATTTAGCCTAATAAGGCTAATTAAAGATCATTTGCCCAAAACTACTCAGTTGTACTATGAGGGAGCCAACATTCAAGTCCAAACCTGAACAGTTAATATCCATGCTCTTAATTTACACGCTGTGCAACCAACCCATATACTATATATTTTCATAAGTGATAAAAGCAGTTTTTCTTTGAAATAAGTTTTAAAAATTAATTAGAAGTTTTAGAAATTAATCAGTTAACTGAAGCTGATTATCTAGTATTTAGTTTTCTTTTTATGTTTCTTCCCTAACCCACAGAGATATATACCAGAGATGGGAACTCCTTTGGAAGACCCTGTGAATTCCCATTCTTCGTTAATGGGACTTGGCATCATGAGTGTGTGATTGACGAAACACATAGTGGACCATGGTGTGCCACCACCTTAAATTACAAAGAAGATCAAAAGTGGGGCATCTGCTTAATGCCAGGTATGTTCAGGCTATGAACTTTATAAATTAAAAGAACACCATATATTGAAATAGTAGTAGGAAGATCAGCATTAACTGCAACATATGTCCTAGGTAAAGAGTGTTTGCTACATATGTCCTAGGTAAAATATACTTGAGGAGAGACCTAAAATGTGTAGCTATGGATTTACTCTAAGCAGTAGGCCAGGAAGAAAATTAAAAAGTGATGTGTCATGGAAGAAAGACATAAGAGGAAGAGAAGCTACTCTGCAGCAAGGGTATTTCAGGATAGAAAAGGCAGAAGCAGTTAGGAAATCACTGCCAACCTTTAATAGAGTAGTTTTAAAAGATAAGTACTTGTAGAGTCTGGGTCATAGTGGACTGAAGTCTGAATAAGTTTTAAGGAGAAGAAAAAAGAGCAAAGGTGACAATTTGAGGAAGAAAAAGGATCGTGAAATTGTAAGTATGTTTTTTGGCATGAAGCAAAGAAAGGTGCATGAAACAGACAGATATCCCTGGCCCTCTGGTGACATCATTATCTCACCCCTTCCTGTGTATTGTTCAGAGTATTTTTCTTATTACTTCTTACTTTAGACCAACTATTCAAGGTATGTTAAGGGGTTCAGTGTTCTTTAGAAAAAGAAAGAGATCAGACTAATACTTGCATCATCTTGTTTTGTAAGAGATATTTTCGTCACCAATCAAGAAGGAAGCTATAGAGAATCATAGTACCTGGTTTGTGATAGGTACTTAATGAACATTTTCTAGAGAGATTTCAATGAGATGGGCACATACTTTGCCCATAGGACATCGGAGTTCAATCCCTACCAGGAGTAACCCCTGAATTCAGAACTGGGAGAAGCCCTAGAATGCCACTGGTATGGATCAACAGCAAAAAATAAAATTGAAAATATTTTAAATGGACACTTAGCTGGAAGAATCTAAGATTAAAGGAAAATTTTGCTCCAGATTTAAGTAATAATACTTAGAGGGCTATGTAAAGTGTTGGTTACTGTTCTAGGTAATCAACAATGTATTGTTATTCTATTTTCAGACAGCGCTTTAAGATGGTGCCCGTACTTGCCCTCCTTTCACAGATGAGCAAACTTTGGCACTGGGGGATTAGTCAATTTACTTGACTAAAGTCACATAGCTAATAAATTACAAATTGGCTCAGGAAATTAAAGGAAGTTGAGCTTCAAAATCCAAGTGCTTTGGTGTCCAAATGAAACTTTGGTACATTTACACAATGGAGTACTATGTAGCTGTTAGAAAAGGCTAAGTCATGAAATTTACATACCAGTGGTACTACATGGAAAGTATCATGTTAAGCGAAATGACTCAGAAAGGAAGGGATAGACATAGAAAGACTGCATTCATCTGGGGAACATAAAGTAACAAAATAGGAGACTAACACCCAAGAATGGCCGAGATTAGTGCCAGGAATTTTACTCCATGGCTTGGAGGTCAACCACTCATGCTAGGGGAAAAAGGGAGCTCAGATAGAGAAGGGAGCACCAAATAAAGGGTATTGGGAGGATCCTCCCAGGATGGGAGAAGCATGCTGAAAGTAGACTATTGACCAAACATGATTGAAATGGGCACTGGTGGAGGGATGGGTATTTGATTATTGTATAATTGAAATCCAAGCACAAAAATTTGTAAGTCTACAACTGTACCTCATGATGTCTCACTAATAAAAAGAAAAAAAATTTTTTAAAAATCCAAGTGCTGGGGCTGGAGCGATAGTACAGCAGGTGGGGCATTTACCTTGCACGTGGCCGACCCTGGTTCGATTCCTAACATCTATATATGGTCCCCCAAGCACCACCAGAGTAATTAAAAAAATCCAAGTGCTAAGCAAGTTTAATGGGTTATACTAGGACAATGATTGACAAACTTTGGCATACAGCAGAATCACTTGAACGGTTGGTTAGATTATGGCTAACTCCAGAATGAGAGTTATCCAGTTAGAAAGTGGCTAACTCTCTTCATATCTCCAAAATTTGTTATTTGATAAATTTTGAACAGTACCCAAGAATTTTTAGAGTAATGAGTTTTGGGATGTTCTGTGAACCACTCCTTGAGTTAATTTTCTAGGTAGAGGTCCAAATTTTAATTCAAGGTGCAATATTTTATCCTGGAACCTACTGAAAGGATAAATGCTAATATTTTCTTCCATTATTATTGATAGCAAGCAGACTTTGGTCAATCAAGCATCAATTTCACTTAATTTTACATTAATCTAGACCAGAAATTTAGTTCTGAGAGGGACCTTGGAACTTATTTGACGTAAACCCTCATTTTGATGACGGGCAGCACATTCAGATTGATGAATTGACATATCAGACTTAGATAATACGAAGAATTTGATGGAGATCTCAGGATTCATGATCCTCATTCCCTTGAATATTTGTTTCAGCCCACATGGCAGAGTCTGGCAAGCTCCCCATGGTGTATTCGATATGCCAAAAACAGTAACAAGTCTCACAATGGAGATCTTACTGGTGCTCGCTTGAGCAAATCGATGAACAATGGGAAGACAGTGCTACATTGCTAAAGTGCTATGCCTTTAACCTCACTTGAGTGGTTAGGAGCTTTGTTAATGCATTTATATGCCTCCAAGAGCTACTTTCTTATAAAGGGAGCAAGATTGAGTTTCTCAACTTGAGGACTGTTAAAACCTGGAGAATTTATTTTAGAGCAAACACATTTATGTACTACTGGAAATTCCCAGATTAATAAACATAGATCCTCAGTATAAGGAAGTGATAATAAAGTGGTAATACATGTAAATTGACCTATTTTGTTCTCACTAAATATGTAAAAACTCAGTAGATATTTAAGTCATTCAAAAGGTGACTGTATGGTTCAATAGATGAACATTTCCATATTTGGGGACCAGTGGTCTGTTTTTAGTCCTGCCACAAATACCTCTAGATTTTTGTTCACATTTGAGAAATTCGGGTGTTAAACATGGTGTTCTCTAAGGACCCTACCAACTTGAAGATCCATGAGTCCAATATGTGACTCCATTTGGGAGACCTGAACTCAAGTGGAGCCAAAGTTACATTTGACATAATCTCCTGCTCAGAATACAGGGAGAGTCTGAGTATATATGAAGACCAGTTATATCAAGACCCCTATAGCTAACCTAAGAAACAAATTGAAAGTTCTCTGTAATTACACATGCTGTTTATATGTTTGTTAAATAAAAGAGTGTATACGTTAAACTCTGCAGATGTGTAAACATGTATTCAGATGTTTAAATACATAATTATATATTTACATTTGAAATATTAATCATATATCATATTAAAACATTAAAATATTAAAGAGACACCACTTAGACTCAGTTTCCCACTAGGGTAGTCATTTGGATATAAATCTTCCTCATTTAAACTGCGTGTCTGCATGCATTCATATGTGCCCGCGCACGCATGCGCGTGCACACACACACACACACAATAGTTTCATGGTAAGTCATGGGCAGACTTCCACTGATTTTGTTTTACCAGTAACACAATAACTTGACACTATGAGCACACTGAAAGACTCTTACGTTGGACTGAGGGCAGGAAAGGGATAAAATGTGGCTTTGTAAACACCCGGGGATAAAGGGAGCCTGAAAGCTAGAGGGAGAGTAGGCACTTTAGTCAGCATGAGTCATATTGTTTCCATGACTTCGATTTCTTTGTGTAACAAAAGAATCAAAATATGGCCTAATTAAGCAATCTCAGCCTCAATATTAGCTTATTCTAGAAAAGATGCAAACAATTGTAGTGTGTATTTGTGAGCATTCTAAGCAATAAATAACATTATGTCCTTTCTTTATGTGCACTAATGTTTATCTTTTTAATCAACAGAAAGTGGCTGTGACACTAATTGGGAAAAGAAAGAGCAGATGGGAAGCTGCTACCAATTTAATACACAGGCCTCTATTTCTTGGAAAGAAGCTTATGTTTCATGTCAGAATCAAGGAGCTGATTTACTGAGTATCAACAGTGCTGCTGAATTAACTTACCTTACAGGTAGGTTTCACTTGACTGTCATAGACAGATACTGAAATTGTGAAGATGTTATTTTTTCAGCATTCTAACTGCCCACTGCTATTTCATTCATTGAAAAAATCATTCATTGTGTTTTGTTGGTTGGCTTATCATTGTAGTGCTAGGGATTGAATTTAGGGCCTCATACAAACAAAGGCAAGTTTTCTACCATTGAGTTGCATCTCTTACCTAAAAGTGCATCTTGTGATAGACACTAGAGGGAGATAATATTAAGGAAATGGGATGGGATAGCAGGAGCATAGTGATCCCCTAAGAGTAAGTGAAAGAGTTGAAAAATATCTGAACATTGATAAGCAGGAAGGTAAAAAGATGGCTGATGGCTGCACCCCAAGAGATAAACTTAGAATCCTCTCATTTGTGTTAACATGTTCAGTCTACAGGAAAAGGAGAGTTTTTAAGAAATCGTAAAGTAGATTTAATGAAACAGATTCCGGGAATGAATAGAATTTTGTTTTATGTGTTATCAATTTTCAAAAATAATTATGAAAACTTGTATAGACTAGTCTGGAATTCAACCAAAAAATAGACATGTATGGGACTACAGAGATAGTACAGTGGGTAGGGCACTTGCTTTGTACCTAACCATACCAGGTTCTGTCCCTGCATCCCATATGGTCTATTGCTTAATTAGAGATATATGACCACTATTCTAACTAAACGTATACTAATACTTTATTATATTGCTTTATGTACTTCTTTTTTTCTTTTTGGGTCACACCCAACGATGCTCAGGGGTTACTCCTGGCTCTGCACTAAGGAATTACTCCTGGCAGTGCTCGGGGGACCATATGGGATGCTGGGAATGGAATCCAGGTCAGCCCTACCCACTGTACTATCACTCCAGCCCCACTTTATGTACTTCTTGCTCTCTCCCTCTTCTTCCATCTCTGTTCTTTCCCTTCAAAGAAACAAAATAAAATGAAAGAGAATGAGAAATACTATTCCTCAAAGGAAAAAAGAAGAAAGAAAAGAAAATTAAAGGTTCATGCCTTTCTCTCAAAATAACTGTCCTTTGGGTATCTTTACAACATAGATTTATATATAAATAGTAAATACACATACACATATATGTATTTTATTTTCATTATATTGTTGTTATGTGTTTAAAATAAAGCAAATACTAATTTCTTTACCAGTCTATAAGCTTGTTGTTAAGTGCTATTTTGTAATATAAGATTGAACAAGCCACAATGTATCCTTTCCTCTCTGAGAAAGTTCTATTGGCAACTCCTCTAAGATCTTCCTCTGTTCCAGAGCTGTCTCTTACTGTAGGATTTACTGAGTCATAGGACAGAGTATCTCTTTACTTAGTTGCTTTCCAGAGTGGCTGTTAACCCTTTGTAACTCCAATAGCATTGGGTATGATCAGTCCTATTATTTCATTTTTTGTTTTACATTTCACTGATAATTAGTTTGTGTGTATCTCGTGGTTGTTAACCATTTGGTTTTCACCTTCAACTTCCTAGTTCGTTACTTTGCCTGTTTTCTATTGAGTTGTTCCCCCCACCCATTTCAATGGTATTTCTTTGTATCTTCTGAATACTAATCTTTTGTTGTAGTGTTATAAGTATCTTCTCCTAATCTTTGTTCTTTTTACTTTATTTTTTGTTTCATTTTGGACCAGACCTAGCAGTTCTCAGGGGCTACTCCTGGTGGTGGACTGGGGACCAATATGAGATGCCGGGGATTGAACCTGGGCTGGCTGCTTACAATGCTAGTGCCCTGCCCATTATACTATCTCTCTGACCCCTATTCTTTTCAGATTTACCTTTTATTCCTTAAGAATTTCTGTTTATTTATGTAGCAAATTCTTACTGAACCTTAGCATGATAACAACAACCTCTCATGTTTTCTTCTTAAAGACTTTATTTTGATTGCATGTTTAAATCCTTAATCTTTTTGTATTTACAACCTCAATACATCTGGAACATTGAGGTAGGAATCTGTTTTATATTTCACCATGTGGTCAATAGCCAAGAACTGTTTTCTTCCCCGTTCCCCATTTTATTTCCTATACCATTTGTAATTCAACCAAATATAGTTTTCAGGGTGAGAAAATCCCCCTTTATTCATTTTTTATATTTTCTTCTTTAATCAATTATTCCTTCATATGAATTTAAAGACCATGCTGTTAATCTCAATGAAAGCCCTATTGAGATTTTGAAATTGCATTGAATTATAGATTAATTTGGGAGGCATTGCTGTCACTGCATAACTGAGTCTTCTCACCCATGAAAATGATATGCCTTTTTATTGATTTCGGATTTCATTTATGCACACAGTAAAATTCTGTAACTTGTTCCATCAGAGTCTTACTAGATGCAGATTAAGTGTGCATCTTTTACTAGGAAATTTATAAATGGAAAGATTCTGTGTTGTTTTTTTAAAAAAAGAAAAACCCAAGAAACACAAATAACAAAACTTGTGACTTGTTTGACAAATAAAAATTAATAAAACTATATGATGATGATGATGTTCCAAGTGAAATGCACATTATTTTATTTAATCCCATATACCAACCGAATGAGGTAGGTAGTACTATGCTTATTTCATACAAGGAAGAATGTGGGTGGAAAAGATAACACAGAGGGTAAAGCCATTCATTGCCTTGCATCTAGCCAATCTAGGTTCTATCTCCAACACCATATATGGACCCTCCAACACCAGGAATGATCCCTAAACACAAAATTAGAAGTAATAAGCCCAAGCCACAGCCAGGCATGGCCCCAAAGCAAACAAAAATCTTTTTGTTTTATGTGTTTATACCATAAAAATCACTCAGATTTACCAACCAGTACTTCCCAGAGTTGAACAGCAAGACCCTACTTTTCCTAATTTGCTTTACAAAAGGAGCTATACACATTGAACCAATTTGACAGGTGCTCCAAGGCTAGGACAATTCTGACTCTCTGTTGGCAGTACCCTTTATTTTGCATCAAAAGAGAACCTAAGGTTGAAAAAAATAGTGCAGTAAATAAGGCACTGGCTTATCTTGCTTACAGCTGACCCAGTTTGATTTCCAAGCACCACTTATGATCCCCCGGAGCATTGCCAGGAGTGATACCTGACTACAGAGCCAGGAATAGCTCCTGAGCACTTCTGGGTGTGGCCCCTAAATCAAAACTTTATTAGGAAACTCTTCTGTGGCACATCCCACATGGATGATCATCATCATGCCCTGGATTCTTACTGTGAGGAGAGCAAAAGAAATACAGGAGCAGGTCTGAGCTGGGATCTCTGCAACAGCAGAGCACTCTCTGTATCACTGGCCTTGTCCATTTGATGAGATGTGGGGACTTATGCTAGCAGTGACCTTTCTTATGGCAAAAATGGGGGTAGGCAAAGATACAAGCTAATGAATTTCTTTCCTGGAATCTTCTAAGAAAAATTTATAAAAGGAAATACCAGTTCCAAATTTTACAGGACATTGAATAAATCCCTGCCCTTCTTACTTGCCCAATCAGGACTCAGACAATATTTCCATTTCTTATTCACATCCACCTGGTATAAGACACATAACACAGTCACAATGTTTAAATCCTGTGATACTGGTGAAGAATAAAACATGAATTCAAGTCACAAATCGGATACTGTAATGAAGCAAATTAATAGCCTGACAACTTCCAAAGATCATGTTGTTTCATTTTAAATATTTATCACTGAATGTGGATAAATATAAGGATTCTTTAGGATAGATGTTAGGGCAACAAGGAGATTCATATTTGTGGCTGAAGAGATAGCCTAGGAGTGAAGGCAATGCCTTACATATGTCCAACCCCACTTTGATCCCCAGCACCACAAGGTGCTTCATGCACCTGTGGGTGTGGCCTTGAAAAGCTTTGCTTGGCCTCATCCCCCAGCACAGGACTAGTACCTGGCATTGCGAGAATAACTGAGAAGCCCTCCAGCCTACTAATCACCACGTGGGAAAGATTGTACTCTCTGCTGGGGGCATCTATGAAGACTCTATGAAAGGGAGGGCATTAAGTTGGGATGGATAAGAAGAACTGGACCTCTATAGTGAGCTTGGTTAGAAGTGAGCACTTGGGTAGTGGTGGTTATGTGCAGTGACTGTGTACATCTATATAAAAGCACTGTTTTAAGCATTTTGCCTAAAATTGTTTGTAAAAAACATTTTATTTTTATTTTTTGAAGAATTTTTTAAAATTTTATTTTAATAAATCACCATGAGATAGAGTTACAGACTTACAAATTTTTTTTCTCTTCATTTTCATTTATTCTCCCAGGGGAGGGTTGAAAGAACAAAAACCCAAGACTCTGGTCTAGATCACATTACAAATCTAAACTCTGGTGTGGGATTTCAGTGGAGAAGCAAACATTAAAAAAAAAGTAATAAACCAAATAATCAAGGTTCTATGGAACGTTACCCACATAACTGCCACTAACCATGTAAGACCATTAATTCTTAAGGTTTTTTTTTTCCAGATTTGTATATGCTTTTTATTTTTTTTTTAATTTTTATTAGTGAGACACCATGAGATACAGTTGTAGACCTACAAATTTTGTGCTTGGGTTTCAATTATACAATGATCAAATACCCATCCCTCCACTAGTGCCCATTTCCCGCCACCACAGATCCCAGTATCCCTCCACCCCAAAAGAGGCATTGAGTGGCAATCATGTTTGGTCTATAGTCTACTTTCAGCATGCTTCTCCCATCCTGGGAGAATCCTCCCAATACCCTTTATTTGGTGCTCCCTTCTCTATCTGAGCTGCCTTTTCCCCTAGCATGTGTGGCTGGCCTCCAAGCCATGTAGCAAAATTCCTGGTACTAATTTCGGCCACTCTTGGGTGTTAGTCTCCTATTATGTTACTTTATGTTCCCCAGATGAATGCAATCCTTTTATGTCTATCCCTCTCTTTCTGACTCATTTTCCGTACAAGTGGTACTACATGGAAAATTCTTGAGTTTTTAAGGTGTCAAGGGATCGTGACAGCAGGGGCAGTATTGGACAAGAGGAGTCAACAGTCATGAATGAGCCAAGATTTGCTCAGGAAAAGCAGCAATTCCTTTTTGACAGCTCTGTGAGGGTGGGGTGGGGGTGGAAGAGGAGGGTTGAGATAAAGATGACCGAGGCAGAGGGTATGTGACTTATGTAAAAGCTGCTTTTAGAGAAGTTACAGGAGAGGGCAACAGGAAGATCCTAAGATGACAGATGTAAAAATTTAAATCTTCAAGATTTAAACAGGACGAGGATGTACTTGAACTTTCAGAAAGGACAGTGTTAAGAAAGGGTAAAACCAGGACACATTTAAGACTTGGGAGTTCCCATGATCCCTTAAGTGTTTCCTGCTCCAGGAAGTAACCATTCATGTGTTTAATGGAAGACATACTATTTTTCCCTATTCTGGTGTGAAATGATTTCTAACCTTTGTAAGCTTCTTTTCAAACCACAATTTTCCCACCTATTTTGGTCACCAAACAGACTAATCTCTAGTGGCCTGTAGACTTACTCCTAACTACCCTGCTGGGGGTTGAAAATGAAGTAATCCCCCCTAGGCTGGCCCCTGTAAGACTTAACAAACTTTCATGATTACATTTCAGTCATATAATGATCGAGCACCCATCCCTCCACCAGTTCCCATTCTCCATCACCAATGTTCCCAAATTTCCCTCCTGCCACCCCCTCCCCTTCCCACCCTCTGCCTCTGTGGCAGGAACATTTCCTCTTACTCTCTCTCTACTTTTGGGTGTTATGGTTGGCAATACAGGTACTAAGTAAGTGGCCATCATGTTTGGTCCATAGTTGACTTTCAGCATGCATCTACCATCCCGAGCAAGCCTTCCAACCATCATTTACTTAGTGGTCCCTTCTCTATCCCAGCTGACTTTTCCCCCAGCACATGAGACCAGCTTTCAAGCCATGGAGCGATCCTCCTGACCCGTATCTCTTCTTTCCTTAGCCGTAAGTCTCCTATCTTGTTACTTTATATTCCACAAATGAGTACAGTCATTCTGTGTCTGTCACTATACCTCTGACTCTTTTCACTTATCATGATACTCTCCATGTTGATCCATTGATATGGTAATTTCATCTTTTCTAACAGCTGCATAGTATTCCATTGTGTAGATATATCAAAGTTTCTTTAACCAGTTATCTGTTCTTGAGCATTCAGGTTTTTTTCTAGATTCTGGCTATTGTAAATAGTGATGCAATAAACATATAAATGCAGATGTCATTTCTATTGTACTTTTTTGCATCTCCAGGATATATTCCCAGAAGTGGCATTGCTGGGTCAAATGGGAGCTCAATTTCTAGTTTTTTGAGAAATATTCATATTGTTTTCCAAAAAGGCTGGACCAGTTGGCATTCCCACCAGCAGTGAAGGAGAGTCCCTTTCTCTCCACATCCATGCCAACACCGGTTGCTTTTGTTCTTTTGGATGTGTGCCAGTCTCTTTGGTGTGAGATGACATCTCATTGTTTTGGTCTGCATCTCCCTGATGATTAGTGATGAAGAACATTTTTTCAATGTGCCTTTTGGCCATTTGGATTTCTTCATTGAGAAAGTTTCTGTTTATTTCATCACCCCATTTTCTTATGGGATTGGATGTTTTCTTGTAGAGTTCACCTTTAGTTTCAATGTTGTAGAGGGTTTTGCCGACCTTTTCTTTGATGTACCTTATAGATTCTGGTCTGATGTTGGGGTCTTTAATCATTTTGGTCTGACTTTTGTGCATCGTGTTAGGCAGAAGTCTGAGCCTATTTTTTTGCATGTAGCTGTCCAGTTTTGCCAGCACCATTTGTTAAAGAGGTTTTCCTTGCTCCACTTCACATTTCTTGCTCCCTTATCAAAGATTACATTATCATATACTTGGGGGTATGTGTAAGGATGTTCAATCTCTATTCCAGTGATCTGTGGATCTGTCTTTGTTACAATACCATGCTGTTTTAATTATTACTGCTCTGTAGTACAGTTTGAAGTTGGGGAAAGTGATGCCTCCCATCTTTTTTCCCCCGAGAACTTCTTTAGCTATTCGTGGGAGCTTGTTGTTCCATGAGAATTTCAGGAGTGTTTGATCAATTTTTTTGAAGATTGTCATGGGTACTCTTATAGGGATCACATTGAATCTGTGTAATGCTTTAGGTAGTATTGCCATTTTGACAATGTTAATTCTCCCAATCCATGAGCAGAGGATGTGTTTTCATTTTCTTGTTTCTTGTTTCTTGTCCTCTTATTTCTTGAAGTTGGTTTTGTACTTTTCTTTGTACAGGTCCTTTACCTCCTTAGTTAAGCTGATTCTGAGGTACTTGATTTTCTGAGGCAAAATTTTATAGCCTGCCACTTAACTATACAAGTCTATTGTTTCTAGGAGCTTCTTGTTAGAAGTTTTAGGGTTCTCTAAATATGATATGTCATCTGCAAAGATTGAGAGCTTGATTTCTTCCTTTCCTATTCGGATACCCTTAGTGTCTTTTTCTTTCTTGCCTAACTGCTATGGCAAGTACTTCCAGTACTATATTGAATAGAAATGGTGAGAGTGGGCATCCTTGTCTTGTCCCCAATCTTAGAGGGAAGGCTCTTAGTTTTTCCCCACTGAGGATAATGCTTGCCTGTGGTAGATGGCTTTGACTATATTGAGAAAAGTTCCTTCAATTCCTATTTTGCTGAGAGTTTTCATCATAAATGGGTGCTAGATCTTGCCAAATGCTTCCTCTGCATCTATTGATATGATCATATGGTTTTTATCCTTTATTTTATTGATATGATGGATTATATTGATTGACTTGCAAATGTTAAACTATGTCAGAATATGGTATCTGGAATACCATAATCATGTCGGTTTTCAGGTCTTGGAAGTCTGGATAATTGAATGCTTTTACTACTGAGAAAAATTTATGTTATATTAAATCTTCAAGGTCTTTGCACACTATGTGGGAACTCATGACTTATGCTAAAAGTTAAATAAAAGGATTGAGTTCTCTTCAGCACTCTCCTCAAACAATCTCCCTATATAATCATTTTCACCTTTCTTGATATTTATAGCATCAGTTTTCTTTGAGTAAAGGAATATTTATATTTATTATTATTATTATTATTATTATTATGTAGCAGTGGGTAGGGCATTTGCCTGGCATGTAGCCAACACAAGTTCTATTCCTCCATCTTTCTTGGAGAGTCCAGCAAGCTATTGAGAGTATCCCACCCACACAGGAGAGCCTAGCAAGCTCCCCGTGGCACATTCGATATGCCAAACACAGTAGCAACAAGTCTCACAATGGAGACGTTACTGGTTCCTGCTCGAGCAAATCAGTGAACAATGGGAGGACAGTGAAGTGTTGTAGCTTGTTCAGAGTTAACTCTCCTAAGCTTTTCATATTCACACCAGTTATTTCTTCTATCTTGTATGTTTGTATGACAGTTGATTCTTCTCTTAACATTCTTCCCTGTAATTAAGGAATTAACAGACTATAAGCACGTTTAAATTTATGCCATTTAAATATATATAATATTTTATAGCAACATAAAATATAGATTTCCTGGAAAGAGTCCTTCATTTTTTCACAGCCAAGCTATGAAAAGCACTGTATATCTCCTGACTTCACATTCATTCACCAGTAGAGAGGTAACTGGGCCTCTGTCCCTATTGCCCTCTGCCCAGACTCCTGCCCTTTCCTTGACTATTGATGTCTGAATTACTGCTTTTAGCCACTTTCTTTTGTTGTTGCTATTTCTGCTCACCCCAGGAGAGCTCTTCCCTTCCTGATTTCAGTTCTAATTGCATCAACTGTTTTAGGTATTTGGCTATAGTGTCTACAGGAAGCAAAAATTGTGTATCAAAATTACTTACAAAAATCCCCTAAAGCACTGATTTAGTTTTCTATATGCAAATCATGCATATGTATGTATAAATATATACATGTATATACATATATACACACATACAAAATATGAATGTAGTTGTTTACTTGCAAGTCACAGATATAGTAATGGATTAAAATTTTATGTGTGTGTATGTATGTGTATCAACAGATATCAGATACACCAGTTTTATTTGCAGGTAGAAAACTATATCCACATTTTAAAAATTATTTCTGTGTTTACAGTGTAATGTATATATAAATGATGTAGCATATTATTTTGTGTGTACATATAATTGTCCATATATATAACATCGTATGTACTCTTCAAGAAATTAAGGAATTATTGAGTAGATCACTGCTGAAAATTTTCAACATATTTATAGAAATTCCAAATAATCAAGGAACTCCTTTTATTTTGTAGGCCATTTTTAAAAACACTCTATTATTCTATATATCTTCAGAATAATAGAGTGATTTATTTATAATCCCTGTTATTCTGTATACCTTCACTTTTTTCCTTCATGATATTGGTGAAGTTTTAGCAGATTCTTAAATAAAGCCTTGGCATCCCTGACACTGGTATGAAAATCTTCATAATAGTTTTTTTATTCTTTTCATGCTTTCCCATCCTCCAGTGCCCGTAGACTCTCCCCTGCGCATGACTACATCTGTTGTTTGAGAAGATGTTCACACTGAGTGGCATATAAGTTATTGGCCACCTAATTCAAATAATTTTGCTTCTTTCTTCTTTGCTAATCACATCTGATTTTCAAATAATTTATTTGAATGATACACCTCCACAGCAGTGTTTGTGTATAGGTGTGTGTGTGTGTGTATGTGTGCATGTACGCACATGCGTGTATGCGTACACTGTGTGTATAAGTTTCCAATCTGGACCCTGCACTCTGAGGCTTGGAGTTATATATTCTGTTGCCCTTGAAAAAACTCCTGTGTATATTTTTGAAACAGTACTGTTAAAAGTACCATTTGGGGAGCAAAGTACAGAGATTAAGGTGCATGCCTTGAAAGCAACTAGCCTTGGTTCTTCTAGGCATCATCAGATGCACCCCTGAGGCCCCCTAGTTTCATGCCTTGTGTCCACATTAATGCAGTTTTAACCCATGGCCCTGTTGAAATATCCTGAGGCCTCATGTGAGTGAGCTACATGACCTCCCATTAAGAAATAATGCCTTAAGAGAAAGGTAACTGAACAAGTTAACAGAAAAGAAGAATTGAATTAAATTATCAGTTTTTGGATTTTTAAATACTCAAGTTTTGTGTCTATCATCAATGCCTGTTTTGTGGGATAGTCTATTTTAAATGCCTCACAGTGGGGTGAAAGCCTTCAGATATTTTGCTGTAAGTAAAAACGGAAGCTGACTGATAATAAATTATATATTTTTGTCATTTTTAAAAATTATTTAATGATTACAGAAAAAGAAGACATTGCTAGAATTTTCTGGATCGGCTTAAATCAGCTGTATACTGCTAGAGGCTGGGAATGGTCAGACCACAAGCCATTAAACTTTCTCAACTGGGATCCAGGTAAATGCTTCCTCCCCAACACACTGAGCAAACACTTAAAAAAAACAGTCCCTTGATAAACAATGTGAACAATTCTTAAAATATTAGAAATTGAGCTCTTATTTGACCCAGCAATACCACTCCTGGGAATATGTCCTGGAGAGGAAAAAAGTACAGTCGAAATGACATCTGCACTTGTATGTTCATTGCTGCACTGTTCACAGTAGCCAAAATCTGTAAAACACCCAAGTGCCTGAGAACAAATTACTGGCTAAAGAAACTTTGGTACATCTGCACAGTGGAATACTATGCAGCTGTTAGAAAAGATGAAGTCATGAAATTTGCATACGAGTGGTTCTACATGGAAAGTATCATGCTGAGTGAAATGAGGCAGAAAGAGAGGGACAGACATAGAAAGACAGCACTCATCTGGGGAATATAAAGTAACAGAATGGGAGACAAACACCCAAGAATAGTTGAGATAAGCACCAGGGGGTCTGCTCCACAGCTTGGAAGCCAGAAGCACATGCTGGGGGGAAAGGCAGCTCAGATAGAGAAGGGAACACCAAGTAAAGGGTGTCTGGAGGATTTGCTTCGGATGTGAGATGCGTGCTGAAAGTAGACTATAGACTGAACACGATGGCCATTCAATACCTCTTTCACAAACCAGAATACCCTAAAGCAAAGAGAGAGCAAAAGGGAATGCCCTGCCTCAGAGGCGGGACGGGGTGGGGGGGATGGGCTAGGGTGGGAGGGCTACTGAGATCATTGGTGGTAGAAAATGGGCACTGGTGGAGGGATGGGTACTCAATCATTGTATAACTGAAACCCAAGCACGAAAATTTGTAAGTCTACAACTGTACTTCATGGTGTTTCACTAATAAAAAAAAATAAAATAAAAATAAATTTTAAAAAATCCCAGTCATGAATAGCTTACACAGATTTCAAATCTTGACAAACTCACATTATGGTTCCCTCTCAGAAGAACTTTCCCAAGTTTAATCACATTGTGGATAACTGAGCATGTATTTCTAACGTTTAAAAGAGCAACCCGCCACCTTTAGGTAAGAGCTGATTTGAGCCCTGCCATGAAGCTAAGAGCTGTTATGTGTTCCATAGGGAACTTGATGTGTCTGTGATTCATGCATATTGTGTTCCATTTTCAACTTAACTCTTAAAATACAAAACTTCTTTAGTTCCAAACTCTTGGGATCTCTCCACCATAGCACCCAAGTGCTTACAGCATAATGAGTTTATTACCCAAATAAATAGTTTAACAAAGGTTTATAGTGAATTAAATAAAAGTCTAGCTAACCAAAATATATACCAATCAGTCATTTTAGTTAATGCAATTTTAGTGACAAAAAATACAATCTTAGAGATAATTTAATTGTTGCTTCAAAGACTTAAAGGCATTACAGAACAAAAAAAATATTTGTTGTATGGAATACACAACTAAGACTTACTGAGCACAGAATATAACATGGAAGTTGTTTGGAGGCAGTGGTTATTTTATATTTTGTCTTTTAAATGTATTACAATATGTCAGGATATATTTACTCTGAATCCTGCATTAATATATTAAGCTTATTGAGGCATCTACATTTTTATTTAGTTAAAAGCTTTAGTTATTTTTTGTATTCCCCTAAAAGCTAAACATTAGGAATAAATCCTTTTTCTGTTGTTGTTCCTGATCAAAACCTTCTTGTTCTAACTCTGAAAATCTGACATTTAAGATATGCCTAGTGCACCGACAATTGGTGGGTCAAGCTGTGCAAGTATGAATGCTGATTCTGGTCTGTGGCAGAGTTCTTCCTGTGAAGCTCAGCTGCCGTACATCTGCAAAAAACCACTCACTGACACAGTGGAATTAGCAGGTATCCTTCTAATTTCCTTGTAAAAGTATCTAAAAATTAATGTTTTGTAATGTCAAGTAAATCCATTTTGCAGTGATTTTTCTACTTTCCTTCACCTAATGTAGAAATTATTTGATTTTGATCATGGGTTAATGTGTTACCAGCTATATGTGACTAAAGATTTTGCTTGCTAAATTCCCATAAGAAGGCAAATATATTCTAAATAGAAATATATCTGTTTTCAGAGGTGACTTCTATCGGAGTGTTTCTCAAAATGTGGTTCCAGATGAAGGCTTTAGCATCACCTGTTAGTATCACGAGACAGTGCAGGAGGTAAGGCACTTGCCTTGCATTTTGCATGTGTCTCTGGCAGAGGCATCCTGTCCCCAGAGCACCTCCAAGGGTTATTCCTGAGCATAGAGGCAAGAGTTGCCCCTAAGCACTGCTGGGTGTGGCCCACAAATAAACAACAGGAAGCTAATTCTGAGATCATATTCCTAATTTCCTGAATAAGAGGCTGTTAGGGTGGACCAGACTGTGTTTTTAAGACGCCTTCCAGGACCAGAGAACTAACACACTGCGCTTGCATCACTTGCATCTGACTCCGTTTTGATTTCTGAAATCCCATTTGGTTCCCTGAGCATGGCCCAGTGACCTTGAACACAGCTGGGTATGGCCCCAAAACAAACAAAAGCCTCCCAGGTGATTCTGATGCAAATTTAAATATGAGAACCACTGCTAAGGCCAGACCTCCTGTATTGTCTTCCTAAAAAGTAAAGACTTAGGACATTGTCAAAATGGCAATACTCCTCAAAGCATTGTACAAATTCAGTGTGATCCCTGTAAGGATACTCATGACATTCTTCAAAGAAATGAAGCAAACACTCCTGAAATTCATAGGGAGCAAAAAGTCACCACAAATAGCTAAAAACACTTCTTGGGAAAAAGAAAATGGGAGGAATCAACCTCCCAAACCTCAAACTCTACTACAAGCGGTAATAATTAGAATAGCATGGTACTGGAACAAAGATAGAGCCGCAGGCCGATGGAACAGGGTTGAATATACTGATACCCCATTCCCAAATGTATGATCATCTAATCTTTGATAAGGGAACAAGAAATGTAAAATGGAGCAAGGAAAGCTTCTTTAATAAATTCTGCTGGCAAAACTGGAGAGTTACATGCAAAAAAAATGTGCTCAGACCTCTACCTAACACCATGCAGAAAAGTTAGATCAAAATGGATAAAAGACCTCAGTATCAGACTAGAATCCATAAGGTACATTGAAGAAAAGTTTGGCAAAACCCTCCAGGACATTGACACTTACAGTATCTTCAAAGATGACTTGCCACTGGCCAAGCAAGTGAAAACAGAGATAAACAAATAGGACTATCTTAAACTAAGAAGCTTCTGCACCTCAAAAGAAACAGTGACCAAAATACAAAGACAGTCTACAGAATGGGAAAGGATATTCACCCAATACCCATCTGATAAGCGATTGATATAAAGGATATACAAAGCACTGGTTGAACTCTACAAGAAGAAAGCATTCAACCCTATCAAAAATGGGGTGATGAAATGAACAGAAACATTCTCAAAGAAGAAATCTGAATGGCTAAAAGGCACATAAGAAAATACTCCACATCCCTAATATCAGGGAGATTCAGATCAAAACAACAATGAGATATCATCTCACACCACAGAGACTGGCACACATCCAAAAGAACAAAAGCAACCGGTGTTAAAAAAAAAAAAGCAACCCATGTTGGCGCAAATGTGGGGAGAAAGGGTCCCTCCTTCACTTCTGGTGGGAATACCGACTGGTTCAGCCCTTTTGGAAAACAGTATGGACGATTCTCAAAAAATTAGAAATTGAGCTTTCATTTGGCCCAGCAATACCACTCTTGGGAATTATCCTGGAGAGGAAAAAAAGTATAGTCGAAGTGACATCTGCACTTGTATGTTCATTGCTGCTCTGTTCACAATAGCCAAAATCTTTAAAACACCCAAGTGCCTGAGAACAAATGACTGACTAAAGAAACTTTGGTACCATCTCACACCTCAGAGACTGGCCCACATTCAAAAGAACAAAAGCAACCGTTGCTGGCGAGAAAGGGACCCTCCTTCACTGCTGGTGGGAATACCGACTGGTTCAGCCCTTTTGGAAAACAGTATGGACGTTCCTCAAAAAATTAGAAATTGAGCTCCCATTTGACCCAGCAATACCACTCCTGGGAATATATCCCAGAGAGGCAAAAATGTGTAGCTGAAGTGACATCTGCACTTGTTTGTTCATTGCAGCACTCTTTACAGTAGCCAGAAACTGGAAGAAACCTGAGTGCCCAAGAACAGATGACTGGTTAAAGAAACTTTGGTACATCTACACAATGGAGTACTATGTAGCTCTTAGAAAAGATGAAGTCATGAACTTTACATACAAGTGGTACAATATGGAAAGTATCATGCTAAGTGAAATGAGTCAGAAAGAGAGGGATAGACATAGAAAGATTGCATTCATCTGGGGGATATAAAATAACAAAATATGAGATTAATACCCAAGAATAGCTGAGATCAACACCAGGAGGATTACTCCATAGCTTAGAGGCCAGCCGGGTATTCTAGAGGAAAGGACAGTTCAGATAGAGAAGGGAGCACCAAATGGAGGGTGTTTGGAGGATCCTCCCAGGAGGGGAGATGCAAGTTGAAAGTAGACTGGACTGAACATGTTTGCCACTCAATGCCTCTTTTGCTGATCACAAAACCCAAAAGGAGAGAGAGAACAAAAGGGAATGCCCTGCCACAGTGGCAGGGGGGGATGGGGGGTTGGGGGGAAGGAATATTATCCTGGTGGCGGAAAATGGGCACTGGTGGAGGGATGGGTATTTGATCATGGTATGACCGAAATCCAAGCACAAAAATTTGTAAATCTACAAATGTACCTCATGGTGTTTCACTAATAAAAAATAAATTAAAAAAAAAAAAAAGAAACTGTGGTACCTCTACACAGTGGAATACTATGCAGCTGTTAGAAAAGATGAAGTCATGAAATTTGCATACGAGTGGTTCTACATGAAAAGTATCATGCTAAGTGAAATGAGGCAGGGACAGATATAGAAAGACTGCACTCATCTGGGGAATATAAAGTAACAAAATGGGAGACGAACACCCAAGAATAATTGAGATAAGTACCAGGGGGTCTGCTCCATGGCTTGGAAACCAGCAGCACAGGCTGGGGAAAAAGGCAGGTCAGATAGAGAAGGGAACACCAAGTAAAGCGTGTCTGGAGGATTTGCTCGGGGTGTGAGATGCGTGCTGAAAGTAGACTATAGACTGAACATGATGACCATTCAATACCTCTATTGCAAACTACAACACAAAGGAAAGAGAGAGCAAAGGGAATGCCCTACCTCAGAGGTGGGGTGGGGTGGGGGGGATGAGGCGGGGGGGAGAGGGATACTGGGATCATTGGTGGTGGAGAATAGGCACTGGTGGAGGGATGGGTACTCAATCATTGTATAACTGAAACCCAAGCACAGAAGTTTGTAAGTCTGCAATTGTACTTCATGGTATTTCACTAACAAAAAAATTAAAATATAAATAAATTAAAAATTTTAAAAAACAACTATGAATAACTTTGTAAATCATTGTGCTTTAATAAAAGAACAGCATATGCCTAGTGAAAAAAATAAAGAGTTATGAACAAAGCAATTCTGCAGACTTTTCTGCTCTTCAACTCACAACTCTTTTTTGTCCTTTTTGCCAGGCTGATTCTCTAGGTCTTTGTGTTTATAAATCAGGTATAAAAGAAAGGGTAGAAAATAATAAAATGTATATGAGGAGGATGTGTTTTCCAGGGAGATTTTAGGCAAAATAGACACAGGAATAGCCAAAGTATTTGAGATACCAAAAGACTTTGAAGAGACTTTAAAAGAATGGGGATGAGGGACTCCTTTCCTGTATCATACAGGACACTATGCCTATCTTTGTCTAAATTGGTTAAATCCTCACTAGATAAAATAATACTTAAACTGGCAGGAGAAAAGGAGGTCTTAAAATATCATGCCTAAGGAATTTGGGGGATAGGGAACAAAAATTAAAATTTCTTATCCAATTAGGAGTATAAAGCTAGTTTTTAAGACTAAGTATATACATTCCTTACCTTCTGTTGGGAGTTTTTAAATTAATAGATAGAAATAGACATTTATTTTCCAGGTTGATTCAAATATTAAGGCCATACAAAAAAATTAAAAAAATAGAAAAGGCAGCTCAAATATAAATACACTAGGGTGATTGATAATAGATGAAATAATATTCTGTAGTAGCAATTGTTAAGTAACTCATGATGTTTCCCCATGACTGAATAATATACATTTATTAAAATACTGTGCCAATGGGAAGATACGAAATTTATATGCCAAGTTATCTCTTTAATCTTTTAAAAACATGTATTCATAATACAATGACCAGAATAATTAAATATTATTTTAAATTTTATTGTAGATGATTTTTTCCTCTGTTCCTGTATCATTGTTGTAAAACATAATAAGTGCTTTTTTGTAACTGAGTTATTTTACAAGTGTGTGAAGTTAGCTGAATCTGGTTTATTCTTTAGTAAAAAATAAACTGTCCACATGTTTAAGATGTTATAACTCCAAATAATAACAAATATATAATTCTGAGAAAATTACTTTCTAGTTTTATTAAGAGTAAAAAAATTTATATGGTTTTATACTCCCAATTTTCTCTAAACCTTTCTGGCAGTCATAATAATCATGGTCAAGTCAATGGTCACTGATGTTTTCAGAACTATAGGTCTAGCAGAAGGGAGGAGAGAAGTCAATTGCCCTTTTTCTCTGTTGCTGCCATCTCTTGGGTGTGGAATATATGTCTTACTCTCTCCTTTGTCCAACAGTGACCATTAATATACATCATCTTGCTGTACTGACTGTAGCTGAAAAGGAGACTTTATATCATCATAAACTTTCAAAGACAGACACTGTAGGGGATGCTTACAAACCCAGAACTCAGTTATAGGTTGTCAGCAGCTGCCTTACCTCACACCTTTTTTCTGTGTCCTAAGAGCAATCTCTCTGTGATTGCCCAGTCTGAGCACTGCTGGGTAGCACATTTGTATCACACTGAAATCATATCTTTATCTGAACTCTGTAGTCATTCTTATGATGTTGTGTGCATAGTAGACAAAAAATAAATTATTGTCACTGTATTGTATAATATCACAATCCCTAGTTTTTCAGAATCCTGATAATTGAAGAAGAATTTTGCATTATTGATTTCAAAATTGATGTATGTTGGCTGAAATATGAATAACTTCTTCCCCTCAGATGTTTGGACATACTCACTTACCCACTGTGATGCAGGCTGGCAGCCGAATAATGGATTTTGCTATCTGCTGGTAAATGAAAGTGATTCATGGGATAACGCACATATGAAATGCAAAGCCTACAGCGGTGATCTCATCAGCATTCATTCTTTAGCAGATGTGGAAGTGGTTGTCACAAAACTCCATAATGGGGGTAAGTTTTTACAATATCCTATATGAAAGCTCTAAAGCATTGTAAAGCAATCCTATTTTTAGACTTTGTGGGAATGAAAAACTAGTCATTGGATCCAGTCAATATTTACTGTCCAGTAAGATTTTCTTGGATGGTGGTATCATTTTTATAATCTGTGCTGTCCACTACAATAATAGCTACATACTTGTGGCTTTTAAACAAGGGAAATATAGCTTAAGTTACTGAGAAATGGATGTTTACCTTTTTAAAGTTTTACTTAATTTAGAATTTTAAGTAGCCCCACATAGGCAGTGGCTGCTAATTCAATAGTAAAACCATTGATTGAATAAATTTCCTCTTCTCATAAGCTATATTCTAAGTTGCTCAGAAATGCTTCAGTAATGGTAATTTGTAATTATTACAAACTCACTTTGTAATTATTCAAAAATGAAAAAATCAGACCATGATACTCTAGACTGCCAATATTAAAACTTCCTCCTAGAATTCAACAGTAAATAGTGCATACCTATTCTTGATCAGTAGAGTGCTAATTGTTTTACCTGATTAGATGAATAGAATCCCATTAGAACTCAGATTCTTATGCCAGATTTGGGTCTAATGAGCTCCTTTCTCTCAGGACCATCAGTATAAAATTTAGGAGATAACCACAATTTAATCTGAAAACTCCCACTTTCTGAACTCATGTTCATATTTTCTAATGTGGGAAAGCAGTACCATCCTTTAAAAGCTTTGGTGAACAATATTTTTATTCTTAATATACCTATGATTGTATTTTTAGAATTTCATGATTTTCCATAAAGTTTATCTAAACCAGATAACAAAGACTCCTAGATGAGAGATCATAATATCACTATTCCCGTCTGCCTACTGTACCTGCAAAAGTGACCTGCAGGTATTAGAACATCCAGACCTGCCTAATTTAACAACATTTTAATACAAAATCCATTTAAATTCTTAAAAACCCCGTTCAGAATGTAAAAATCAGCAGCAATCTACATGTTCAAGTATGTTATTGAATAAAACCTAAAATACAAAACCATTTTCTTTTAGATACCAAAGAAGAAATATGGACAGGCCTTAAGAATACAAATACTCCAACTTTATTTCAGTGGTCAGATGGAACTGAAGTTACTCTAACATATTGGAATGAGAATCAACCAAATGTTCCCTATAATAAGACTCCCAACTGCGTTTCCTACTTTGGAAAGGTAAGAAGCCACTGTAAGAAGCCTCTGTGGTTTGTTTACATTCTTATTGTTGTAGCTAAGAATATCTGTAAGAATACTCTGATTTGGGGTATAAGAAGGGACCTTGGGATAATGGTGGAGGGAATCCTGGCACTCCAGTGAAGAGCATAGTGTAGCTGCACTACAGGTATAAAACAATAATATTCGTGCATTTGTAAAAACAAACAAAAAACTGAACAAATCAAACACAATCTCTTGCAAGAAACAAAGAACTTTTTTATTTTATTGTTTCTCATGTTTTCCAAGAGCAAAGTGAGAGCCTTGAAAAATCCATTTTCTAAGAATGACCGCAGCTGAAGAGAGAATCAGTGAGCCAGAAGATCAGCTGCACCAAGCCAACAGGCAACAACAAACAGTGGCAAGGGACCTCAAAATAGCTCTACAGAGAATCAGAGTCTTAGCAGATGATTCCAAGAGGAACAACATTAGAATCATAGGACTACCAGAAGCTCAGGGAAACAACCCCAACGAAACAAAACGGTTAAACAAATCATTGCTGAAAAATTCCCAGAGCTCCACAGTGCAGCCATTCAGGTTCAAGGAGCCCAAAGGGTACCAGCTAAAAGAGACCCTAACAAAAACACTCCAAGACATATCATAGTTAGAATGATTGATGCTGCCAATAGAGATACAATACTGCAAGCAGCAAGGTCAAAGAAGGAAATCACATACAAAGGAGCACCCCTTAGATTCACAGCAGATCTATCAGAGGAAACCATCCAAGCCCGAAGGCAGTGGCGAGATATAGTGAAAAAACTCACTGAAATGAATGCTTCACCAAGAATACTCTATCCAGCTAAACTCTCACTCAAAATCAAAGGAACAGCACACTATTTTCTAGACAAACAGCAGCTCAGGAACTTCATAGACTCAAAACCAAACCTAAAACAAGGACTAAAGGGGATACTAATAAGATAAGACAAACCCTACAACCACAAAACACCCTTACAGAAAGATGACACAAAACCCCATAACAATAATCTCTCTCAAAGTCAACGGTCTAAATTCACCAATTAAGAGACACAGAGTAGCAAAATGGATTCAGAGACAGAACCCAACATTCTGCTGACTACAAGAAACTCATCTCAACAGCCAGAGCAAACACAGACTCAATGTCAAATGATAGAAAACAATCCTGCAAGCAAACACCTTCCTCAAAAAAAGCTGGGGTGACCATACTAGTATCCGACAGCTTTAATTTAGCATTGAAAAAGATTAGAAGGGACAGTGAAGGCTATTTTCTCTTCATTAAGGGTTACGTACCACAGGAAGAAATCACACTCTTAAATGTATATGCACCTAATGAGGGAACAGCTAAATATTTAAAACAACTGCTAACAGATTTTAAGGAGGATATTGCTAGCAATACAATAGTAGCTAGAGATTTCAACATCACCTTATCACCTCTGGATAGATCAACAAGAACAAAACTCAGCAAGGAAACATTGGCTTTGAAAGAAGAAATAGAAGAGAGAGGGCTTATAGACCTATACAGGGCTTTACACCCCAAAAAGAAAGAATACACATTCTTCTCCAGTGCACACGTAACATTTTCCAAAATATACCATGTACTAGGACACAAATCATACCTCAAGAGAATCAGGAAGATAGAAATAGTATCAACAATCTTTTCAGACCATGATGCACTGAGAATAGAAGTGAATCACACAGACATGGAGAACCAAATCAAACACCTGGAAATAAAACAACTCAATGCTTAACAACAAGTGGATCAGGAAGGAAGTCAAGGACGAAATCAAAAGATACTTGGAAACAAATGAGAATGAAGACACGAGCTACCAGAACTTGTGGGATGCAACGAAAGCCGTTTTAAGGAGAAAATTTATAGCTCTGCAAGCATATCTCAGGACAGAAGAAACAATGCACATAAACAACCTGACTTCACAGCTCGAGATCTTAGAAAAGTATCAAAAGAAGGAGCCAAAATCGGGCAGAAGTAAAGAGATCATAAAACTTAGAGGAGGAATCAACGACATGGAAACCAAAGAAACAATCTGAAAGATCAATGAAACCAAGAGCTGGTTCTTTGAGAAAATAAATAAGATAGAAAAACCACTAGCAACACTCACAAAGAAAAAGAGAGAGAGAACCCTAATAAATCAAATCAGAAATAAGAATGAGGATGTCAGAACAGAAACCAAAGAAATCAAAAGATCATCAAAGACTACTTTGAAAGTCTGTATGCCACGAAACAAGAGAACCTAGAAGAAATGGTTAAATTCCTGGATTCCTGTCATCTCCCAAAGCTGAATCAATAAGATATAGAGTACCTGAATAGACCTATCCACATCAACAAAATTGAAACTGTAATCAAAAGCCTTCCCAAAAACAAAAGCCCAGGTCCAGATGGATTCACTAGAGAATTTTTCCAAACATTTAAAGAGGACCTACTGCCAGTTCTTCTCAAGCTTTTCCAGGAAATTGAAAAAACAGAAACTCTCCCAAACAGTTTCTATGAATCCCATATCTCTCTAATACCAAAAGGAAACAAAGACACCACAAGAAAAAATAACTTCAGGCCGATATCCCTGATGAACACAGATGCGAAGATTCTCAACAAACTTAGCAAATAGAATTCAACAACTCATCAAAAGGATCATACACCATGATCAAGAAGGATTCATCCCAGGGATACGAGGATGGTTCAACATTTGGAAATCAATCAACATAATCCATCATATCAATAAAAGAAAAGATAAAAATCATATGATCATATCAATAGATGTAGAGAAAGCATTTGACAAGATCCAGCACCCATTTATCATGAAAAGCCTTGCCAAAATGGGGATAGAGGGGACTTTCCTCAATATAGTTAAAGCCATCTACCACAAACCTACAGCAAACATCATCCGCAATGGGGAAAAACTGAGAGCCTTTCCCCTAAGATCAGGGATGAGACAAGGATGCCCACTCTCTCCACTACTGTTCAGTATAGTACTGGAAGTACTTGCAATAGTGATTAGGCAAGAAAAAGATATTAAGGGCATCCAGGTAGGGAAGGAAGAAATCAAGCTTTCACTATTCGCAGATGATATGATACTATACTTAGAGAACCCTAAAACCTCTACCAAGAAACTCCTAGAAAGAATAGACTTGTATAGTAAAGTGGCAGGCTATAAAATCAATACCCAAAAATCTATGGCTTTCCTATATGCAAATAGTGAAAGAAAAGAAAGTGACATGAAGAAAACAATCCCATTCACAATTGTGCCCCAGAAAATCAAGTACCTGGGAATCAGCTTAACTAAGGAATTAAAGGACCTGTACAAAGAAAACTACAAAACGCTACTTCAGGAAATAAAAGAGGACACGAGGAAATGGAAAAATATCCCCTGCTCATGGATGGGGAGAATTAACATTGTCAAAATGGCAATACTTCCCAAAGCACTGTACAAATTCAATGTGATCCCTATAAGGATACCCATGACATTCTTCAAAGAAATGGAGCAAACACTCCTGAAATGTATATGGAACAATAAGCCCCCCACGAATAGCTAAAGCAATTCTTGAGAAAAAGAAAATGGGAGGAATCAACCTTGCCAACTTCAAGCTCCACTACAAAGCAGTAATAATTAAAACAGCATGGTACTGGAACAAAGGCAGAGCTGCAGACCAATGGAACAGAGTTGAATATACTGACACATCCTCCCAAGCATATGATCATCTAATCTTCGATAAGGGGGCAAGAAAAGTGAAATGGAGTAGGAATGCCTCTTTAACAAATTGTGCTGGCAAAACTGGACGGCTACATGCAAAAAAGTGGGCTCAGATCTCTGCCTAATGCCATGCACAAAAGTAGATCAAAATGGATTTATGACCTCAACATCAGACCAGAATCCATAAAGTTCATTGAAGACAAAGTTGGCAAAACCCTTCATGAGATTGAAGCTAGTGTCACGCCACTGGCCAAGCAAGTGAAAACAGAGATAGACAAATGGGACTATCTTAAAACTAAGAAGCTTCTGCACCTCAAAAGAAGCACTGACCAAAATACAAAGACAGTCTACAGAATGGGAAAGGATATTTGCCAAATCCACATCCAACAAGGGGTTGATATCAAGGATATACAAGGTACTGGTTGAACTCCACAAGAAGAAAACACCCAACACCATCAAAAAATGGGGCAAGGAAATGAACAGAAACTTTCGCAAAGAAGAAATCTGAATGGATAAAAAGCATATGAGAAAATGCTCTTCATCATTAATCATCAGGGAGATGCAGAACAAAAAAACAATGAGATATCATTTCACACCACAGAGACTGGCCCATGTCCGAAAGAACAAAAGGAACCGGTACTGGCACGGATGTGGCGAGAAAGGGACCCTCCTTCACTGCTGGTGGGAATGCCAGCTGGTCCAACCCTTTTGGAAAACAGTATGGACGATTCTCAAAAAATTAGAATTTGATCTCCCATTTGACCCAGCAATGCCACTTCTGGGAATATATCCCAGAGAGGCAAAGAAGTATAGTCAAAGTGATATCTGTACTTGTTTGTTCATTGCAGCACTCTTTACAATAGCCAGAATCTGGAAAAAAACCTGAGTGCCCGAGAACAGATGACTGATTAAAGAAACTTTGGTACATTTACACAATGGAGTACTATGTAGCTGTTAGAAAAGATGAAATAATGAAATTCACATACAAGTGGTACTACATGGAAAGTATCATGTTAAGCGAAATGAGTCAGAAAGCGTGGGATAGACACAGAAAGATTGCATTCATCTGGGAAACATAAAACAACAAAATGGGAGACTAATACCAAGGAGTGGCTGAGATTAGTACCAGGAATTTTGCTTGGAGGCCAGCCACACGTGCTAGGGGAAAAGGAAGCTCAGATAGAGAAGAGAGCACCAAATGAAAGGTGTTGGGAGGATCCTCCCAGGGTGGGAGAAGCATGCTGAAAGTAGACTATAGACCAAACATGATTGCCACTCAGTGCCTCTCTTGCAAACCACAGGACCCAAAAGGAGAGAGAGAGAACAAGAGGGAATGCCCTGCCACAGAGGCGGGGGAGGAGGGGGATGCTGGGACCCGTGGTGGTGGAAAATGGGCGCTGGTGGAGGGATGGGTACTTGATCATTGTATAACTGAAACACAAGCACAAAAATTTGTAAGTCTATAACTGTACCTCATGGGGTTTCACTAATAAAAAACATCCTTTTTCTAGCCATGAAAACCTCCTTTTTCAGCCCTTCCAAGCCTCAGCATGCCCCTGCCCTAGAAACTATCCAGGATCTTTCTTCCATCTTTCCCTCACTTCTTTTGTGTACAGTGTTGCTGCATCTTTATGTATCCTGAAGAACTATATACCTTTTTACTAAATGCCACATTAAATTAACTATTGTGGGATTTTTAACCTCAATCTTAAAAGTTTTTTTTCAAAAATACTACCTTCCTTGGGATATTTGTGTTTAAAGTAAAAATACATTCTAATAACTGGAGGAAAAAAGATAAATCATTAACTAGGTAATCTATATCCTTTTCTGAAACTCTCTGCTCTCTATGGCCAGATGATAGGGCTCTATTTAGTTAATTCATTTATTTTGTTTCTTTATGTACCATATATGAGTAAAAGTATATGGTATTTGTCTTTCTCTTTCTGAGCTACTTCTTGATTTTTCTTCTGAGCTACTTTACTAAGTATAGTACCTTATAGGTCTGCCCATGTTGTTACAAACAACAGAACATCAACTTTTCCTTGTGTCCTAAAATTTTTAAACTGTGGGTGAACTTTTGCCATATCATATAAAAATAAGTAAATAAAAACCTAGAATATCTGTAACTGTTATGGAACAGATTTTCTCTTACTCTCCTATAGTGTGTCTTTTGATGGTTTTATTTTTTTTTAAAGAAATGGAATTTCCTCAAATATTATTATAAGGAAATGGAATTCATCTGCATTATGACCTTAGGGTGATGCTGAAATGACAGGCTGTGATCTAGCACCTATGGTCCTAAAGGAGCCTACATTTCTAGGAGTATGTTCTCAGATTAAGCAATAGCACAGAGGGTAGGGCATTTGCCTTGCATGCGCCAACCAGGGTTCTATTCCTCCATCCCTCTCAGAGAGCCCGGCAAGCTACCAAGAGTAGCCCACCCACACGACAGAGTCTGGCAGGCTACCCCTGACGTATTTGGTATGCCAAAAACAGTAAAGAACAAGTCTCACAATGGAGACTTGTTACTGGTTACTGGTGCCTGCTTGAGCAAATTGATGAACCACGGGAGGACAGTATTACAGTGCTATGTTCTCAGATTTAATCATGCCTTTACATTCATTCTAATCCATTCCCTGTCTTCTCCTTTGCTTCTTCTTCTTCTCTTCTTGCTCTCCTACCCTCAATATTATATGAAAAAATGTTGGTTCAAAAATAAGTTATCCTTGGGGCTGGAGTGATAGCACAGCAGGTAGGGCATTTGCCTTGCACGCGGCTGACCCAGGTTCGATTCCCAGCATCCCATATCGTCCCCTGAGCACCACCAGGAGTAATTCCTGAATGCAGAGCCAGGAGTAACCCCTGTGCATCGCTGGGTGTGACCCAGAAAGCAAAAAAAAAAAAAACAAGTTATCCTTCATCTCTAAATATAAGGTAAATAATTATGCTGTGGGGAAATTTTTTTTTAAAGCTCGGACAATGGAAAGTTCAGTCATGTGAAGAGAAACTTAAATATGTATGTAAGAAGAAGGGAGAAAAAATAAATGATACGGATTCTGAGAAAATATGTCCTCCAGAAGAGGTATGTAAAATCTTTGCATATATTTTCCTCAGCTAGAAAACTCAGGAAAATCTTTGCATATATTTTCCTCAGATTGCACCTTCCTAAAGTTGGTAGGTGACACTTAAAACAGATCAGATTTGGATAACAAAAGAATTTACTAGCTTTTGTTTGTTTATGTTAAAGAGGGCAGTAGGATAGTAAATTCCAGTATATTAGCATTCTGATAATATCAGAGAATAAAAATTTTCTGGTTATGAACATCTATAGAACTGTATGTGATTGTTGTCTTCAATGCTGAGATCTTGACTTCACCTTTATTATACATATTCAAAAATAATACAATCAACAGCTGTTATTATGATGAGCTAAATACAGAGGACAAAAGGTTAAAGATACTTTTTGTCTGACACTAATATGTAGTCTTGCTACAGTGTTCTGTGAAGATATATTCCACCCTTGTCATGTCTATGCATTCACAAACCATGTCCTTATTTCCTTCAAGTTATAAGATGTTAGCATGTAGCACAACTTTGCTTGTAAGAGGAACATCAATCTGGAAGATAATGTGATTATCTTTCTCTTGTGATTTAGGGCTGGAAAAGACATGGGGAAACCTGTTACAAGATTTATAAGGATGAAGTCCCTTTTGGAACCCAGTGCAATCTGACAATAACAAGCAGGTATGATACTAGTAAACATTTACTAAAGAACTATTCAGTCTGGATTTCTTTGCTAAATCATCTTTCTAAGATGAATTTATATAGTATTTTTACCTTTGTAAAAAACACTTGCTAATTTGACTGTTTTACAGATTTGAGCAAGAATACTTGAATGATATGATTAAAAAGTATACTAAATCCCAAAATAAATACTTCTGGACTGGCCTGACAGATAAAGATAAACTTGGAGAGTATAGTTGGTCAATTGCTGGTGGAAGAAAGCGGGCTCTCACCTTTTCCAATTGGAATTATCTTGAACCAGGTGAGAACCTTAGCTTTTAAAAAAAATAAAATACAACTATTAATGAAGTACAGTATCCCTCTCAAATTGCCTTCAAAATGTGGTAATCTTAAGGACCCTGTTTATCTGTAGCACTGTTGTCCCATTGTTCATGGATTTCCTTGAGCGGACACCAGTAACGTCTCCATTGTGAGACTTGTTACTGTTTTGGCATATCGAATACGCCACAGGGAACTTGCCAGGCTCCGCCGTGTGGGAGGCATACTCTCGGTAGCTTGCCAGGCTCTCCAAGAGGAACAGAGGAATCAAACCTGCGTCGGCTGCATGCAAGGCAAATGCCCTACCTGCTGTGCTATCGCTCCAGCCTCTCTGTTTATCTATGGACCATAAATAAAAACTGTGACTTCTTCTTTTCTATAAAATCCTTGGTAATAATTCAACATAAGAAGCTAGAAAACTCAGTTTTTAGCTTCAACAACAAGAACTAGAACATCAATATGAGATCTTTTACATATAAGTCACAAACAGAATCTAGAAAATTTGTTGTAAAGCACTTTAATTTTATGTGTGAAGTGCCTTATTATTTTGATATTGCTGTTTCCTGGCTTCTTTCTACAAAATTTAATATTTTTATTATTCTCAATGGATGAGAATTAAGAAACATGTGATACATATTTTGTATTCTGAAATTTAGTTTATCCTTTGTTAGCTAGCCAAAAGCACTAACAATAATTTCTCAGAATCAGCATATGTGTGCCAGATAGGATCTTAAAATTCCCTTCTGATTTTAAAGTTAAGAAAGCAGAGGCTTTGAAAGATGATTTGACAGAGGTTACATAGTTATTATTTTAGTAAGATCCAGAAATCTTAATTTTTCATCCAGTGCTTTTTAGAGGAGTTTTGCTTTGTATAAGATAACAGTTGTAATACATTCTACTTTTCCACCTTTGAGTTATTTATATATTTTTTGTTTGTCTAATGTGACCATGAGGACTATTTCTTATAATTCAGAAATTAGAACATGTGAATTCATAGTTTTAAATGCCTACAAAATTTATAATGCATGATCATCACTATGAATGTGAGAAGCATTGATAATAACAAAGTCCTTTTTGTTAATCATACAAGGTAAAGAATGCAAGTATTAATTCTAGTTAAATATTATCTTAAATGATAATATTGTGGGGCTAGAGAAATAGTACAGCAGTTAAGATGCTTACCTATGTGGCCCAAATCCCAGTACCATGTATGGATGTTTCCCTTAGCATTACAGGAGTAACTCCTAAGCACAAAACCAGGAGTGATCCCTTAGAACCACAGGGTATGTCCCAACCATCCACCCAAATTATAATATTGTAATATATAACACACATGAAATTTATCTTATCTTAGAGTCAATATTATATTCTTCCTCAGTAAGTTCATTGGTTAAAGAATAACTTAGGAAGTAGTTGCAATGACTATTCCTTCTTCCCTGTAGCTAGAAAGACTGCCATTAAGGTTTCTTCACAGTACTTAACTCTCAGCGTCAGTCACCTCCTTCTATCAATGGAAAACCATTGGTAGGAGTAAAACAGAGTAAATCACAAATCTATCCAGTACTGCACTGAACAATTTTCCCTTGCTCCTGTTGATGTCATGTGTAAGTAAAAAACACGAGACCATCTGGCTTCTCTTTTTAGTGTGGTAGAAGTTATCACCGTTTTTGTTCAGTGTTTGTGATTTTTCTATCTACGTCAGTTTGGTGCTATGAAGAGAGAACTTTTGCCTGGCAAATAATGGGTTCAAGCCCTAGCTCTACCTATTCATTAAACTATGATTTTCAACACTCATTAATTATGATTGTCAGCAAGTTACTTTTTTTGTGGGGTGGGCATGTCCAGTGATACTTGGGGCTTACTCCTGGCTCTGTTCTCAAGAATCACTCCTGGTGGGTTTGAAGAACCATAAGGCGTGCCAGGAATTAAACCCAGGTAAGGCTGTATGCAAGGCAAACTCCCTACATGCTGTAGTATTGCCACCATCATTCTCATTTTTATGAGTGACATATTTTCCTCCATGTTCTTTCCAATTTTTTGTCCTCACCATGGTTCAATAAAAGGATAGAGACATTAAAAATGTCTGAACTTTCATTTTAAAATGTAACTTTTAAATAAGAATTTCCAATTCAACCCCAGCTTTTCCAGGCGGTTGTGTGGCTATGTCTTCTGAAAGATCCCTTGGCAAGTGGGAGGTGAAAGACTGCAAGAGCTTTAGAGCACTTTCAATTTGCAAGAAAATAAGTGGACCCACTGAGACAGAAGAAGCAGCTCCCAAGCCCAAAGACTTAACCTGTCCTGAAGGCTGGCATACTGTGACCTCAAGTCCTTTCTGTTATAAGGTAAAGTAATGGTCTCATTCAGTCCCTTAGTGAAATTATCCGTCTTCCATTCTAGTACAGAATCTTGTGCAAATTGTATTCCTCCCCACACCTACCCTAATTTCTCCCCAGACCTATCCCAAAGTGTTTGGGGCGCAGAATCCTTGTTGGTACATTAGTAAATCTCTGGTAACAGACAGCTGATCCACACACACACCACTCGTGCTCTACCCTAAAGAGAAGGGACCTCAAGCCTGAACTGGCAATTACCTAAGTTTCTTATGTTTGGGGAAGTTGGTAAGCTGCATGCCATAATGACTTTGCTTATGATTTTCATATCCTTTTCATTCTTGTTGTCAAAGGAAGCATTCTATTACATTTAATGTAAAAAACATTTAGGGTCTGTATTGATTTCCCAGTCTAACCATTACAGCCCCAAAATCCAGTAGCAAGGACAACAGTGTTTCATATTCACAAATCTTTGGGGCCAGCTATTGTTTGCTTGATCAAAGTAAATGTTCAGCTCTTATTGTTTAACTCAAGTTGACTGTGTTATGCAACAGACTACGAATTGAAGTATTCTCACCTTCAATCTGGTACTAAATGGTTAACAGCTATCAGAAATTTTTCTTCTCGTGGTCAATCACTGGTGATTGAGAGGCAAGCCCAAGCACACAAACACATTCCAATCCTCTTTTCACTTTACCTCTGTAAATATCCTGTTGATCACAGCAAGTAACATGACTGAGTCAAGGTGCAGAAAACATACTCCATTCCATCTGGAGGCCATGACCAAATGTGTATATTTTTAAGGAAAATGAGAATCAGGACCAATAAATTTGCCTATCATTGTGTTATCTACTCTTTTCTCTTAAAATGGTTCCTTTGGTATTAAATTAGTCATCACAAATCAAGGAAACAATGTGACAGGTTTTGTTTTGCCATCTCTGTCAAGATTTGCACATCAGTGAATCCTACTCTTTTACTCTTCTTCGTCATAAAATTGTCCTTTACTCGTTCAAATCTCAATACCTTGTGTTCAGAACTGTGCTGTTAACACATTTCTTTATGCAAAAGTTCAATCCTAAAGCATTCCTGTGTGTCCTTTGCAGACCCATTCCTATTCCCATTCATTTTTCTCCTTCTAGTTCCTAGGAGAGCATGATATCTTGTTGGAGAACTTTCCCATCCTAGCCGAGGAAAGCCATCCTTCTGATAGTGTGCCTGCACCTGCTGCTGCCCTTTAGTTGACACTGTTAGTAAGAATTATTTGAGCCCCAGTATAATGTGCATTTATGTATGTCTCCATTATATCTATAAGAATCCATCTCTGATGCCTCTACAATTGATGGTAACTTTAAAATTATAGGTATTTTATGATTATCAGAAAACAAATTAATATTCTATTTTGTTAAGCTGTTTCACAGAGAAAGAATTATAAGAAAGAGGAACTGGGAAGAAGCTGAAAGATTCTGCCAAGCACTTGGAGCACACTTGCCCAGCTTTAGTCATACGAGTGAAATAAGGGAATTTCTTCAGTTTTTAATGGACCAGTTCAGGTAATACTTTCAGAGATTATCTGTGTTAAATTTGATGTTACTTCAGATCCCAGCTCTCACTATAAATGTAGTTAACATTTAATGTAAAACCATTTCATTTTTCCATTTAGTTTATTGTAAAGACTATGCAATTCTTATTTTTTCCTAATAGCAAAGGTAGTATGTAATGAATTCACAAAAAAAAACAAAAAATTACAAAAAAATAACTCACTGTAATCAATTCACTTATATGACCGTACTTTATTTGTATTTTTATACATATAACACAGGCTGTATGAAGCAGACTGTGCTGTCTGCACAATACATGCTTCATTAATCAAAGGACTGTTCGCCCATGCTATACTCAGGAAAGAAACATATTTTAAGACCAGCATTTTACCATGGCTTAAAAAGAAGGAAGCAATCTCATTTATATCAGAAAATGATTCTAAAGCCTACTCATTGAAAACCTTCTTTTTATTGTAGGAATTAACCTTTCTCTGCAAGATGTCCATTGACCAAATTGTGTATTACATGACAAGAGTTAAGTCAGATTACCTCTATATTCCTCCTAATCTAATTTCTACATCTCTGTTTGTATTTCAGTGAAAAGGGGCACCAAGTCATTAGAGTGCCAAGAGTCTGGTACCCACCGGGGATAAACATTGTAGAACAAAAATAGTCATAGGATTAGAGAAACCTTGTTTGCAATGCCTGTGCTGCTGTATGCACTACCTGCTGTGTTGTAGCATGAATGGATTTAGATATAAATCTAAGGCTTTGCAGTCTAAGCACCCTCATCAAATAGTGTTTATGGGGGGTTATGACTGAGATGCTTAGATACCAAATGCAGCAGAAAAATAGACTGAGAGTAGAAATTTTTACACAGATATACATATTAACCTTTCATGCAGTGTCTTCTTACCCTAATATCCTCAAAACCATATCCTGAGTGCTTGGAATAGAAGAAATTTATATACACATACATACATATATGTACACACACAGATATATATAGTGTGTTTGTATTCATATATATATATACAGAGAAGGAATTTCAGTTTGATTTGGTTCTCCATTAATGATCAGATTTTTCCCTCAAATTTCCTAAAATCCATATTAGAGGTGTTCAGTGATGAAGGCAATTTTTAATTTCTTCCTTTTCTTTGCACACAGATAAACCAAACCAAGGCAAGAATAAGTTACAATTGTGGTGATATTTTCCAGTCCTTACCATACATGCAAAATCCAAGTAGCTATTATCTTCCATACTTATAGCACACTAATACATCCCTTGAAACAGAAACCAAAACCTATAATGTGTGGTTGAAATGAAGTTAATCTTCAGGAACAGTAAAGATTAGAACCTTCTAACAATCAGGCAGACTGTGCTCTAGAAAACTAGCCTTGAAAGATAGCAGAGGAAGCAGAAATGGACTTGAAAGCAGGGGATTCTAAGAGGGAAGAAGTGGCATAGAGAAAGGCTGGGTGGTAAAGTTGAGAACAGATTTCTAAAGAGGCTTTTCCATGGAAGGTGACTACAGAGTAAATGCAGATGATCTTTACTTATTTTCCAGGTTGATTGTCTAGAGACAACAATATTTGTAATACCTACTTTAAGGAAATAAATTCTGGGTGTCAAAGAGATAGTTCAGTGGTTAAGGTGCATGCCTTTCTAGTAGCTGATCCCAGTTTTATGGCCAGCACCACATGGTGCCCTGTGTATTGCTGGGTGCAGCTCCAGATATCCCTGAGCACTGACATGTGTGGCCCTTTAAGACTTTGAGGTATTGAGGCTGGGTGGCACTGGAGGCCTCCAAACTCCACTGGGGTGACCCTTGTACTTCCTCGATAGGAGTAGTACCACATCTTCAGACCCTTGCATTGAACCTGTGGCATGGCTGGCTGGATACAAATTCCCCAGGCCCCAAATATATGATATGGAAGGATTTGAAAGAAATGAAGTAAATATAAGGGAACAAATTACAGTTCCTCTTTATTTTATCCATCTGACTTTAGTTATATTCGTTATGGCAATTATCTACACCCTGTGATTAAGCATCGGGAAGTATAGTATTTGGGATCCTGTAAAAATAGCTCCAATTAGTTGGGAAACACAAATATAAATTCCTCTCAGAGCTACTAAACTCATTTGGACTTAATTGTTTCCACTGTATTTAAGTATACAAATCAGTGATCTTTCTTTATGCAAGAAAACTAGATAGCAATAAAAACTGAAAGGGGCACAGTTCTCATAAGATTGAAAAGCTTGAGGCTAAAGAGATGTAAAGCAGGGATATGAAGCAGGGAATGCTGAACAGAAGATTAAAAAAGCAATGATTTTATCTTAAAGTGAGAAATTAATTTAAAATTAATCTTACTTTAGTCTTTAATGTACTAAAAATGTTTTTAATACTTCCCTATAGTCTTAAAGCTGCATATTTCTGTATGCTATATATCCTTCTAAGTATTGGGATAAGGGTTAATTTTATTTTTGGATCTTATCTTTTCTCTAATATTTGTTGCATTTGCAAACACAAAACACTTATATGTGAATTATGCTTAAATACATAATTTGTACCTTTATTCTGATCATAAAGCTATATGCTGTTAGAAAATTAAATTTTAAGTAAGGTAGTCTATAAAGGCCTGTGGTGTTATACTTTTGGGCAAGTCTTTTACAAGTGAGGTTAAAGAAAACTTTAATGGTTTTGTTATTTACTTATACTGGAAATATATTCTTGAAAAGAGCTTAGATTTAAGTGAGGAGAAGGGAGCATTTAAATGTATGTTTTGCCTATTGGTTTGTGGATATGTTCTTCCTTAAAATGCCTGTTCTTTCTCCTGTCAGCTAGTCTGAATAATAGTACATGTTAGATACTCAGGTAATGCTCTAAAGAAGCATTAACCATTCTTCGAAGACTGTCCTACCAATCTCACAAAACATTCACTGATTTCTTATAGTCCACAATTCTCTCTCCTCATCTTAGATTTTTGTAGTGCTCAAAATGTAAAAAATTTTAAACTGGTGATGGGTGTGGCTTGGAATTATGTAAATGGGAAACCATATTATGCATATCATACATCACTAAAAAGATGCATACAAAATGTATATCATTTGATGTGTTTCAAAATATTTTATATTTTTATATACACATTTTCATGTATGTATGTATACGTATATATATGTGTATTTATGTATATTTTATCTCCCTTAATAATTTATTTGCCTCTTATGGTTCACTATTAGGTCTTGTGCTTCAATTTATCAGTATTTTTTGTAACTCAATTATCTGTACATAAAAGTATTATGATTATGAGTATTAAGTATTATCAACTAAGCAGTTAATTATAGTATAGCTCTATATAGCACTGTCCTCCCGTTGTTCTTTGATTTGCTCGAGTGGGCCCAGTAACGTCTCCATTGTGAGACTTGTTGTTACTGTGTTTGGCATATCGAATACATCATGGGTAGCTCGCCAGGCTTTGCCATGCAGGCGGGATACTCTCGGTAGCTTGCAGGGCTCTCTGAGAGGGGCGGAGGAATCAAACCTGGGTCGGCCGGGCTGGCCACATGCAAGGCAGATGCTCTACCACTGTGCTATCACTCCAGCCAGCCCAGTAATAATGCAATTATATTGCTATGGCATAACCCATGCTGTTTTAATTTAGAAAATGCTACAATACTTGTTTACTATAAATTCGATGGGTAGTAGGAATTATTTTTTAAATTTTGTTTAATAAAAATGTAACCATTGTTGTATTTTCTTGTATTTGAGACCATTGCCTAATGTTAACATTCTGTAGTAAAAGTTTCAGAATAATCATATGCTATTTTTCCCCTCTTACATTTAAAGCAGAATATTTTTTTGCCATTTATATAAGAAAACAGGGATTGGAGCAATATAGAGGGGGTAACGCATGTGCATATGGCCAACATGGGTTCCGTCTCCAGGACCCTCATGGTTCCCTGAACAGCACCAGGAGTGATCCCTGAACACTGCCAGATGTGGCAAAAAAAAAAAAAAGACAAGAAAGAAAGAAAGTGATAGAGAAATAACATGTCAGGGATGTGGCTCTATAGTCCATGTCTTACATATAGAGGCCCTGAGTTTGATTCCCAGCACTTCCTAGAATATTAAGTTAAAGTTTATACACTTTTTACATTTAGAGCTTGATTTCATATGAGAAGTCAAACTGAGGAAATAGATGAAAGTTCTGGTGCACAAGGTTTGTGACTGAAACTCCAGGTTTGAGCCCAGGTACCACATTGTCCACCAGTAACCTCACAGCAAGAGTGGCCCATAAGGCACAACTGAATTATTCTCCCCCGTCAAAAATATAATAATAATAATAACAACAACAACAATAAACCGAAAGAACTGGGACAGCATTATTTTTCTGTTTTTATTTTTGGGTCACACCCAGCAATGCTCAAGGCTTTCTCCTGGCTCTACACTATGGATCGATCACTCCTGGCAGGATCCAGAAAACATGCAGGGTGCCAGGGAATGAACCCAGGTCAGCTAAGTGCAGGGAAGCACCCTTCCTGCTGCACTATCCCTCCAGTTTTGACAGCTACATTTTTTTGAGGGAGAAAGCATTCCCAGCAGTACTTAAGGGACCATATAATGACAGGGATTAAAACCAGGGCTTCTGCAAAGTTTGTGCTCAAGCCATTTGAATTATCTACCCAGCCCCGTGACAGAGTCTCTTGAATAAACATATGTCTTAAGAATTTTACGTGCAAATGTTTAATATTTTAGCCAAATCCCATGCTGAGAAATATTTTTAACACTTTGTCCTTTTTATGAAAATAAAACCCTGTATTCATTTATTTCTAAGCCCATTTAACACTTTCTTTTCACATAGTGACCAGCGTTGGATGTGGATAGGTTTGAATAAAAGGAGCCCAGATTTACAAGGATCATGGCAATGGAGTGATTATACACCTGTAAGTTGGAATCTTTTTGTATGGAATAATGTGGAAGAATTATTTGTTTCAATAATGAATAAGTTAATTATTAAGTAATATAGCCACATGCCATACAACTATTAAAAATTATATAGATTTCTCTTTATGGAAATGAAAATAGACTCACATGTATAAGTAGGGGAAAACCAAGTTATTGACACCATTTCTAGTTTTTTTATGTTTTAAAAAGCATTTTTTTTAGATTTTTATTAGTAAGACACCATGAGGTACAGTTGTAGACTTACAAATTTTTGTGCTTGGGTTTCCGTTATACAGTGATCGAATACCCATCCCTCCACCAGTGCCCACTCTCCACCACCACCGATCCCAGCATCCCTACCATCCCCCGCCCCACCATCCCACCCTGCCTCTGTGGCAGGGTATTCCCCTTTGTTCTCTCTCTATTTGTTTTTAAAAAAACACATAAGCATTTCAGAAATGAGTGCCAGAAATTGTTATCAACAGCTTTACAAATTATAATAAATTGTAAATATTTTAATTAATTTTTAAAAGAAATTAATAAATTTCTTTCTGTATATACTTAAAAATATAGAGATAATGATAATTTATGAGTGTATACTTTTTTCTTACTTTTGTCAGAAACTAATTTTATTATCTAAAATATGTCATGAAAAAGAAAGTATGCGTATTAGCCAAAAAAAAATGTTTAAGGTAACTTTTAAAATAGTATCTCAAATGTATAAATTATCCTATGGATGGATTTTATGTAAAACTTACAGGAATTAGTTATGGTCAAATATAAAGTGTTTTACATTATCATTATGTCAGTTCATTTTGTATTTTTTCTAAATGTAAAATTTCTCACTTTAATTTTCAGATTAGAGCATCTCTGACATTAGTTCACAAAAAAAGCTAGCATTTCAATACATATGAAAATAGAATGTTCTTTGCAAGCTCCATATTCTCTTTGACTCCAGTTAAGAAATTATCATGGTGATAGTTATCACCATGATAATTATCATCTTCCTAAACTATGGTCTCTTTTGGAATCAATGACATAGCATTTTCTCTTTCAGTTTAGCTCGAGGTAAAATAAAGTAACATAAATATGTTAAAATAGTTTTTTTCTGTGGCATATGACTATATTTAAATGATTAGAACTGCCTAAATTATATCTAAACTAAATACTTATATATCGGCTTTAAATTCTCAAGCTTCTCTTTATCTTTTAAGGTATCTACTGTTACCATGCCAAATGAATTGCAGCAGGATTATGATATTAGAGACTGTGCTGCTGTCAAGGTCAGTACAATGCTAAAAATCCACATATTTCAAAAATAAACCTGGCTTGTGTGCATTAAGACAACAGGTCTATATTCAAGAAAGATAGCTCTTACTATTATGTAGAAGAAGGCTCCAAGAGTCTTAGGAGGGCCAGTGAAACTCACAAAAGAGAGTTCTGTGACTCCTATTTCCAAAAGACACTGGGCATTGGAAGATGGATAAAGTGGGCATGGGTAAGATAAGCCTTTGTTTGTGTTCCCTGGCCTCCAAACTGGGGAATGATAAGAGGAGACAGCATAGAACAAAGTGGGAGTAGAAGGGAGGGGACAAAGTAGTAAGGCAGAAAAAAGATTGATCATGCAGTTTCAATTGGTGCTATGGCTGAAAACAAAGTTAAGACATTATATTCATGCCAGGTTAAGGAATCTGTATATTTTTCATAGTATGACATTACATTGTCAAAGGTCTTTTACATAAACCAAGTTATGCTTGAAGATGATTCATCTTGAGGGCATATCGCAAAACTCAACAGATGGAGGTCAGGTGGAGCACACGCCTTGCTTTTGTGGCATTAGTCTTCTGACCACCCCCGTCATATCCTCCTGTTTTGTTCTTCCTTGCTTACAAAGACTGAATGTTGTAGTGAACCATCTTGGTCCACACTCGAGGAAGAAGGCAGAATTCTAGAATTGCAGAACAACACTAGAGAAAGAGCCTGGCCCCTAGTTCCATATTTTTATTTCACATTTTTACAAGGTAGCTTTAATTGTATGCTGGTGTTCAGATACCTCTGAATTATATAATGTGCTCTTTTGGGTCCCCTTTGAAAAACACTGTTCTTGATGTGTCTCAAACTTAAATGTAATTTAGATTCTACAATTTTGTAGCAACAAAAGTAGTTACAACTTAATAAGTTACATTTGGAGGTAAACATTGCTTTATATTTCCATTATCTGTTCCTTTGAATGTGCATCCTGCTTGAAAACTGTTCATTCATTAAAGGCTGTAGTAGGTGTTAGAGCTAAAATACAGGGGAAGACCACAGAAATTATAGTTTAATACTTTACAGGAATGTATCAGATCCAGAATTTTCTGTAATCTTCCTCCTTTAGGCTGTTCATTGGCCATGGCGAAGAATGAGGTATTTCTATAATGACAGAGAATATTTTCATTTAAGACCTTTTGCTTGTGACACAAAACTTGAATGGGTATGCCAGATTCCAAAAGGTAAGTGGTAATTACTTCTTTTTTTATAATTTTCTTATGTGAACATTATAAATACTGATCCAAGAATACCTGAGAGAACTTTTTTTTTCTTAAATTTTTATTAGTGAAACACCATGAGGTACAGTTGTAGACTTACAAATTTTTGTGCTTGGGTTTCAGTTATACAATGATCGAATACCCATCCCTCCACCACTGCCCATTCTCCACCACGACCGATCCCAGTATCCCTCCCACCCCCATCCCCCCATCCCACCTTACCTCTGTGGCAGGGCATTTCCTTTTGTTATCTCCTGAGAGAACTTTTCAATTATAATTCTAAGTGCTTATGAAGATGCAGTAACTATACTAAGTACCACCCTGCCTGGCTCCTAACCTTAGTAAAAGATTAACTTTCCTTTAAAGCCATTTGAAAATGTATTTTTAAATAAGAAAAAAATTTAATAACTTCATTGAGGAAAAGAAACAGATTTCTAAATCCTGAAGAATTAAGATTCTTTCAAAGAGAAAATAGTTTGGGGGCTGAGGTGATGGCCCAGAGTGCATGAGTGCATGTGGGAGTCTGGGTTCAATCCCTGGACACTCTTTGATCTCCCAAACACCATCAGAGTAACCTGCAAATTTTGAGAGGCCCCTCAAAGTAATTTCTGGGGCTCAAAGTTCAGTGAAATGGTCTGAGAGTGCAGTACTTCAAGGAAGAACTGCAAATTAACTGGGCCACTTTAGAAGTGCTGCATCCAGTAATATTTTTGATGATCATGTGTTGCCAGGTATTAAACCAGACGTTGACCATATGAGAATCATGTGCCTTAAGACTCATGCCATTGGGACTAGAGAGATAGCACAGTGGGTAGGGCATTTGCCTTGCACATGCGGCCGACCCAGGTTTGATTCCCAGCATCCCATATGGTCCCCCAAGCACCACCAGGAGTAATTCCTGAGTGAAGAGCCAGGAGTAAGCCCTGTGCATCACTGGGTATGACCCAAAAAGAAAAAAAAGATAAAAGACTCATGCTATTTCTCCAGCCCCTTTTTAAAAAATATTTTTGAGGAAATGTTTTACAACATTAAATATGTTTTTAGGACTAGAGGTTCCAAACCTTTCCTAAAGAAATTACACAACATGGCCACCCCAAAGTGGTCGTGTGAACTCCACTTTGCTCCCATACTCCTTTTCCGTAACCTCAGTGCCACAGTCAGAATCCAAGAATTTGCCCTTGCTTTGTTTCTTTATATTCCACCTATGAGTGAGATCATCTGGTGATTTTTTTTCATTTCTGATTTATTTCCCTCAGTATCAACTCCTCCTGTTCCGTCTATAGTATTAGATATGAAGACCTTACCTTTTCTTATAATTGGTTATCCCATTGTGTATCTATACCACTTAATCACTTAATCACTTAACTTCCCGTTAGTCGTCGATTTGCTCGAGCGGGCGCCAGTAACGTCTCCATTTGTCCCTGTCGCGTGCTAGTGTAGCCCAATGGCATCTCTTCGCTCCGGGAACATGGAGGGCCTCAAACCGATCATTCATGATCTTGACAAAGAAGTCTGACCATCTGGTAGGTGGGCGGCCACGCGGTCTCTTGACATCCCGTGGAATCCAATCAGTAACAGCTCTAGTCCAACGGTCGTCTTTAAATCTCATTACGTGACCAGCCCATCTGATTTTCGACACCTTGGCATATGAGACAGCGTCCCTGATCCTTGATCGTCAACGGATGTCAGAACTCCGGATTCGTTCTCTCATTTGAATGAAACGTGATATTCCAAGCATAGCTCTTTCTATTCTTCTTTGGGAGACCTGAATGGCGTTCTCATCTTGTTTGCGTAGGGCCCAGGTCTCTGAGGCATATGTTAATGCAGGAAGAACAGTGGAATCAAAGAGATGTGCCCGGAGCCGGAGGTTCTTCGTTCTCTTAGCTATTTCTTCGACGTTCTTGAAGGCATTCCAAGCCGCTCTCTTCCTCCTGCGCAGCTCGGGTGCCAGGTCATTTGTCATGTTGACCTCTCGACCTAGGTACACATAGCTGTTGCATTCGGAGATGGTCGTTCCATTGAGAGCGAATGGGGCGTCAGGAACAAGGCTGTTTCTCATAAACATTGTCTTCGTAAGATTCAGCTGTAGTCCTACCTTTCCACACTCATGGTCAAAGTCGGCCAGCATTTGTGCCACTTGGCTGATGTTTGGTGTTATTAAAACAATGTCATCAGCAAAGCGGAGGTGGTGTAGTTGCCGACCATCTATCTTCACTCCCATTCCTTCCCATTCCAGTCGCCGCATGATGTTCTCGAGGGTGGCACTGAAGAGTTTCGGTGAAATGGTATCACCCTGCCGCACCCCTCTCTTGACATCAACGATCACTTCTTTGTAGAATGGTGAGATCCTGGTAGTGAATCCGCAATACAGCTCACGGAGGATCCTGATGTATTGGGCTTGAATGCCCTGATTGGCTAGGGCTTCAATGACCGCTTCCGTCTCAACAGAATCAAAGGCCTTCTTTAAATCAATGAACGTTAAGCAGAGCGGCATCTTGAACTCCCGAGAAACCTCAATGAGCTTGGTTACCGTGTGGATATGGTCAATGGTGCTGAATCCTTTGCGGAACCCTGCTTGCTCGCATGGTTGTCCTTCATCTAGTGTTCTGCCAATCCTATTCAGGATGACTCGAGTGAACAGCTTGTAGATGACAGACAATAGGCAGATCGGGCGATAGTTGCCAATGTCATGGATGTCTCCCTTCTTGAACAGTAGTACGGTCCTGCTGGTTTTCCATTGGGACGGAACCTTGCATTCAGACAGGTAGCGAGTGAAGAGCCGAGCCAGTGTATTGATGAGTACTGACGGCAGGTTCTTCAGGTGTTCAGGTCTGACCTTCTCTGGGCCGGGTGCTGTTTGCTTCTTTACCAACGAAATGGCGTGTCGGATTTCGGAAGGGAGAACGTTAGGAACGACATACCCATCCTGTGGAATTTGGTATGTTGGCAAGTGGACATGGCTATCGAAGAGATTTGAGTAGAAGTCATGGATAATCTTCTCCATTGCCGTTCTGGAGGATGTGATGGATCCATCAGGATGTCGGAGGGCAGTCATCTTGGTCTTATAGTTGGCGAAGGACAGGCGGGCGTTACGAATACTTTTCCCGGCTTCTGCCGCATCTACCAGTACTTCTGCTCTTCTCTCTTTGAGGTCTTCCTTGATCGAATCTCTGCACTGCTTTGCAAGCTCGGACGTTAGCTTGCGGTTGCCTGAGGCATGCGCCAAACCACGCTGGCGAATTAGCTCAAGAGTTTTCCAAGATAGGCGACTTTTTGTGGCTATCTCTCTCTTGGCGTTCCTCGCACATTCATGGAGGTGCTGAACCAGTCGATCGTATTCCTCGTCAATGTTGTCAACAATGGCATCTTCCCATGTTGCCGCAATAGTACCAAAGAGTTCCCAGTTGGTGGTCATTCTGGGAGTCCTCTTTTTGAACTTTGCAGCCCTTTCTCCCCGCTCTGTGAAGTAGAATTTTGCACGAAGGAGACGGTGGTCCGATCCCGTTCGAAATTTTGGGACAACAGCGACATCAGTCAGGCAAAACCGTCGATTGAATATGATGTGGTCTATTTCGTTGTGGAATCGTCCACCGGGAGACTCCCATGTCCAGCGTTTAGATTCTGCCTTCTGGAACTGTGAGTTACCATGAATGGTCTTGGTCGACATGATGAACTCAGACAGTCTCTCACCCTGTTCGTTCCATTCTAGGCCATGGGTCCCGATGTGAAGTTCTTCAGCTGATCTTCTCGGTCCTATCTTGGCATTAAAATCACCCACAATGATCTTGTAGAAGGTGTGGTCTTCTTTATAGAACTTCTCTAGCTCCATGTAGAACTTCTCGATTTCTCTTTCATCATAATGAGATGTTGGTGCGTAGACAACGAAGATAGAAACTGCAGGCAGTGAGCCACATCTATTCAAATGTAAACGTCCGATTCGGGTTGTTAGGCATTCGAATGAATCAATGCTCTTGGCCAAGTTTGTGTTGACAAGGACACCGACGCCTCCAACACCTCTTTTATCGCATGTTCCGAGGAACAATTCTTCTCCAGTGTCGAAAACGGCATGGTGAGATTCGTGCCTTCTTGTCTCGGTCAGACCAATGATGTCGTACTTGATCATTCGCGCTTGTACCATCAGGTCCTCGATGGATGCATCTGATGCTAGCGTACGTGCATTGAAAGTAGACGATCATTTTTGTCTTCCTTCGTTGTGGCAGCCTAGGTCGGCCTTGAGATTTTGTCGGCCTCTCCTTTCTCATCCTTCTTAGTGCTGCCATGTCGGTGAAGCCTTCAGGGTCAGGTGAATGAGACCAGTTGTAGTTACTGGTTTTGGCATATCGAATACACAGCGGATAGCTTGCCAGGCTCTTCCGTGCAGGCGGAATACTCTCGGTAGCTTGCCAGTCTTTCCGAGAGGTATAGAGGCTTTTGGGGTGACCTCTAATCACCCTTGTAGGTGTTACCATATTTGAACCCTATCTATACCACATATTTTTTAATTGAATCACTGTAATATAGACCATCACAAAGCTATGCCTGATTAGGTTTCAGTCATACAATGTTCCAACACCTATCCCTCCACCAGTGTGCATTTCCCGCCACCAACGTCCCCAGTTTCCTTCCTGCCACGCCCTCTTCACCTGCCTCAGTGGCAGGAACCTTTCTTCTTTCTCTCTGTCCTTTTGTGAATTATGTTTGTAATACAGATGCTAAGAGGTGATTGTGTTTGTTCAGGGCATTCAGTATTTTTATTAGGAAAACACAGCTGGAGTAGTGTGGTTTTTTTTAAACTGGGTGACAGCTTTGGGGTACATACATGACTGACAGGGCTTCTGGAAGTAAGAGGGAGAGGGGAAGTAGCCCATTCTGACCCCCTAGAAAGCTTGGAGATTTCAGTCACAAAACCTGAATTTTCAGCATGTTACTACCGTGGTATATGGAGATGGTGGAGTCCGGCTGGAGACGTAGTGGCAATTTTGAATTGTGGGAGCAAGCAGCTGCTGGGGCATTTGTTTGGGCAGGCACCAGACTGACCCACCCCCCTCCAATCTATCCTTGTCTGTTCAGCCTTGCAGGGGTCCGAGATTAACTTTGGCTTCTGATCTCTTTTGAGATTTATTTATGGGTCTCTGGAATAAGGCCGATAAGTGAATTTGTATAGCTGAGCTGGAGGTGGTTTGTGGCCATGGCTCCCACGTACCTAACTTTTGGAGGCTTAATTTCTCAGAAAACTTGACCCCAAGTTGTAGGAGTCAGGCCAGAGGTACAGCAGTGATTTGGGGATATCCGAAAGCCTGAAGGCACCATCAGGCTGCTGATGCACTCGGCCCATGGGTTAGTTTGACCTGCTGCTGGCTGTGCACCCACCCCCATCCTGGGTCTCGACTATTGGCACTCAGGGAGGTTTTCCTTCATAATATGCTGTGGGTGGCACAGGCTGGTCCTGAGGAAGAAATGGTGGCAGAGCTGCTTTACCAGCAGCTGAGTCATGGGAACTGCAACGGGTTTTATTCTTGATTAAGCTTCTGGGCCCAGAGCGGACATCTGGCTGGCTGCAAGTTTCTGGGGCTCTTCATGACAGGTAATTGGGGTCCCCACATACTGTATCTATACCACGTCTTCTTGACCCACTCATCTGTTTTAGACTCTTGGATTGATTTTTTTTTGTCTTGGTTATTGTAAGTAAGTAGTGAAAAATGGCCGATATATATCTTTTAATATTGGTGATTTGGGGGCTGGAGAGATATACTGTGGGTAGGTAGGTCACTTGCCTTGTATGTGACCACACCGGTGGATTTGATCCCCGGCATCCCGGGATATACAGTTCCTCAAGCCTGCCAGGAGTGATTCCTAAGTGCAGAGCTAGAAGTAACCCCCGAGAAGGACTGAATGTGGACCCCAACAAAACAAAATTAGTGATTTTATAATATTTTGATAGATATGTAGGAGTGAAATTGGTAGATCTATTTTAATATTATGAGGGTCATTATACTGGATTGTCTGAGTTGGGGGGCTTGTTTGTTTGGGGGTTACGCCTGGTAGTTTTCAGGGCTATTCCTTTCTTTGAGCTCAGGGGACTATATTGGGTGCCAGGTATCAAATCCAGGTTGGCTTTGTGCAACACAGGTGCCTTACCTGCTATACTTTCACCCCAGCACCTCATGCTGTTTTTCACAAAGACTGGACCAGTTTGCATTCACACCAGCCATATATGAACGCTACTTTCTCTCAATAGTTTTACTAGCAGTTTTTCCATTATTTATGTTATAGATCAGCCTCACAGTTTTCTATATACTATCTCCTATAGTTTTTATCCCTGATAATCAGTGATAATCACATATTCTATATGCTTATTGGCCATCTGCATTTTTTCCTTTGGATATATGTCTATTAATTCTTCTCCCCTTTTATTAGTTGAATTTTTTTTGTGTGTGTGGTGTTTCATGAGTTCTTTCACAATCCTGGACACTAACCCCTTGTTGGATATTTGATGTGAAAATATTTTCTTCCTTTCTCTTGAATGTTTTTTGTTTGTTTGAACCACACCTGGTGGTGCACAGGGATTACTCCTCGTAGGACTCAGGGCACTGTGTGTGGTCCTAGGGATCAAAACCAGGCCAACCATATTTTAGACAAGTGTTCTACCTACTTTATTACCACTCTGGCCCCTCACTTGTATGGGTTTTTTTGTTTTGTTTTGTTTTAATGACAGTTTCTTTCTTTGTGTCTAATTTTTTTAGTTTGAAGTAGTTCCACATATTTATTTTTGCTATTGCTTTTCTTGCTGTTTTAATTGAGTTCCCAAAGACATTGCTAAGTCAACATTAAGAGTGGATATCCTGGGGGCTGGAGCAATAGCACAGTGGGTAGGGCATTTGCCTTGCACACAGCCAACCCAGGTTCCATTCCCAGCATCCCACATGGTCCCCTGAGCACCGCCAGGGGTGATTCCTGAGTGCAGAGCCAAGAGTAACCCCTGTGCATCACCAAGTGTGACCCAAAAAGCAAAAAAAGAAAAGAGTGGATTTTCTGCTTTCTTCTTTGTATTTCATTATTTTATGATTTCAGGTCTTATACCAAACAGTTTAATTGATTTTGAGTTATTTGTTTTACATGGTGTGAGAGAATGGTGTAGTTTTTTTCTTTTTTACTCTATCAAGTTTTCTCAACACCATTTGATGAAGAGACTTTCCCCATTTTATACATGATTGGTTCCTTCATGTAAATTGATTTATGGATTTATTAAATCCATTGATGTATGTATTTATTCTTGGGTTTTATTTCTATACCATATGCAGTGTGTTTATTTTTATTTCAGTAGTAGGATATAAGGTCCATCTCTCTCTCTTCTTTGCTTATGTGTATGAGGAGGTGGTTCTCAGGGCCCAGAACCCACTTAAAATGATCCTTGGCACACATATCACCAGGGTTATACCTAGCAGTACTTGGTGACTGCCAGGGCTATACTCTGTGCTGCTGAAGGGGCTTTGCAGTGAAGGGTTTGAACCACAGTCATGGGCTGCAGCAATAGCACAGCAGTAGGGTGTTTGCCTTGCATGCAGCTGAGCTGAGCTGGGTTCAATTCCTCCACCCCTCTTGGAGAGCCCGGCAAGCTACCAAGAGTATCTCCCCCGCACGGCAAGCCTGGCAAGCTCCCTGTGAGGTATTCGATATGCCTTACATAGTAACAACAAGCCTCACAATGAAGACGTTACTGGGCCCACTCCAGCAAATTGATGAACAACGGGAGGACAGTGCTACAGTGCTACATGCACTTACAAGGCATATTCAGCACAGTGGTAGGGCATTTGCCTTGCACGCAGCCAACATGGCCGACCCGAGTTCGATTCCTCCGCCCCTCGCAGAGAGCCCGGCAAGCTACCGAGAGTATTCGATATGCCAAACACAGTAACAACAAAGTCTCCAATGGAGACGTTACTGGGCCCGCTCGAGCAAATCAATGAACAATGGGAGGACAGTGACAGTGACAACCTTTTCTGACCATGGTCCCATTTGACCTTATTTCCTTCCTGTGGCCCTCTGCTATATTGGTTTGATGCTCCAGCCTCCTTTTATGTGATTTTACCTGTGACCTCTTGACTAAGAAGCACTGCCATATATATCACCATAGCCCAAAATCATGTTTTCTTCCATTTTTAGCTTGAAGGATTTTTTTCCATCTAATAATATGATCCTTCCCTTTTTTTTAAGTTACCATTTGCTTGTAGGATTATGTTTTAACCTTTTGCATTGAAATTATGTTTATCTTTAGAGCTCAAGTGAGTCTCCTAAGTTTGTCTTGAAAATTGGATTTTTTTTCTAATCTATCCAGTTATTCTATGCTTTTTAGGGGGAGGGAGATTCAGGCCATTCATGTTTAAGGAAATTGTTAGTATAGACATATTTACTGGGTCAAGAATCTGACGTAGGTGGTAGAGCATATGCCATTACAGTTTAGACCCTAGACACTCGTCCCCTGTATCTCTAGGTGTGTTAACCTCTGAGCACCATCAAGTTTGACCCCTACAACAGTAGAAAAAGGATTCACTGACATTTTTCTAGGTGTTTTCTGGGTTTGCATTTTGACTCTGTTCTTTTGTTTTCATATCCTCTTTCCTTATTTTGATGTCTCTCTTTTTTTGAAAAGTTTGTATTTCATTTTCTCTTTTGTTTTATTTGCTCTAAGTAGTTTTGTTTTCAGGTTGTCCTATAGTATAGTTATTGGTTTCTAAACTTATATCTATATTAAATTGAAGAAAGTTCATTTCAAGTTCATAAATCGCCATTGTTCCTTTCCTCTCCTCGTGCCATTCCCACCCCTTAGCATTTCTTTTAGGTATTATGCTACTTCTCAATTTTTTTTTATTTATAGAAGTCTTTTTATTAATTCTTTGTAAGGCTGATATAGTAGAGATGAACTCCTTTAATTATTGTTTGTATGAAACTGTTTATAGTCTCTGAGTCTTGGCCGCTGATGGGATTACACGGCGCCAGGGGGCCAGGTGGTGGGTGTGACCCCCGCCTACTGGAATTTGGAGGATCTGGGTGGAAGATGCTCGACTCCAATCTGAGTAGGCTTGGAGGTCTCGGCCCCGGAACCCGCGTGGCTTTGTCCACAGTGCTGAGACCACTCTCCGCACACATGAAGGTACTGGCAGAGGGACAAAGTCATGCGGGTTCCAGGGCCGAGACCTCCAAGCCTACTCGAATTGGAGTCGAGCATCTTCCACCCAGATCCTCCAAATTCCAGTAGGCGGGGGTCACACCCACCACCTGGCCCCCTGGCGCCGTGTAATCCCATCAGCGGCCAAGACTCAGAGACTATAAAATCCAGATCCCGGACGAGAACAGTGCAGTCTTTTGCCCCCGCGCCTGGGTGTCCCTCGCCGGGACCCCTTGGACAGAGCGGGTCGAGCTTTCCTCCCCGCCCCGACCGGGGCTCCGGCAGCCGAAGACCTCCAGGACCAGCCACCACCATGCTGAGACCACTCTCCGCACACATGAAGTTACTGGCAGAGGGACAAAGCCACGCGGGTTCCGGGGCCAAGACCTCCAAGCCTACTCGAATTGGAGTCGAGCATCTTCCACCCAGATCCTCCAAATTCCAGTAGGCGGGGGTCACACCCACCACCTGGCCCCCTGGCGCCGTGTAATCCCATCAGCGGCCAAGACTCAGAGACTATAAAATCCAGATCCCGGACGAGAACAGTGCAGTCTTTTGCCCCCGCGCCTGGGTGTCCCTCGCCGGGACCCCTTGGACAGAGCGGGTCGAGCTTTCCTCCCCACCCCGACCGGGGCTCCGGCAGCCGAAGACCTCCAGGACCAGCCACCACCATGCTGAGACCACTCTCCGCACACATGAAGGTACTGGCAGAGGGACAAAGCCACGCGGGTTCCGGGGCCAAGACCTCCAAGCCTACTCGAATTGGAGTCGAGCATCTTCCACCCAGATCCTCCAAATTCCAGTAGGCGGGGGTCACACCCACCACGTGGCCCCCTGGCGCCGTGTAATCCCATCAGCGGCCAAGACTCAGAGACTATAAAATCCAGATCCCGGACGAGAACAGTGCAGTCTTTTGCCCCCGCGCCTGGGTGTCCCTCGCCGGGACCCCTTGGACAGAGCGGGTCGAGCTTTCCTCCCCGCCCCGACCGGGGCTCCGGCAGCCGAAGACCTCCAGGACCAGCCACCACCATGCTGAGACCACTCTCCGCACACATGAAGGTACTGGCAGAGGGACAAAGCCACGCGGGTTCCGGGGCCAAGACCTCCAAGCCTACTCGAATTGGAGTCGAGCATCTTCCACCCAGATCCTCCAAATTCCAGTAGGCGGGGGTCACACCCACCACCTGGCCCCCTGGCGCCGTGTAATCCCATCAGCGGCCAAGACTCAGAGACTATAAAATCTAGATCCCGGAACCGCGCGGCCGCATTTGCGGCCGCGCGACATCTTATCAAAACTTTTCTTTATGACATGTTATTATCCCATTCCTACTTTGGACAAACTTGCAGGCTATCGAATGTAGCCTGCCCACAGGACAGAGTCTGGCAAACTCCCCGTGGCGTACCAAATATGCCAAATACCAGTAACAATGATGGGTCTCATTCTCCTAAAGAGCCGTGAATATAATCTCAGGGCTGGGATGAAAGAGACGTTACTGGGGCCTGCTCGAGGCAATCGACGATTAACAGGATGATGAAATGAAATGAAATGAAACTGTTTAGGGGAGGTGTCACACCCAGCATTGCTTAGAACTTACTCCTGGCTCTTCACTCAAGGATCACTCCTGATATGGGGTACCAGGGATCAAACTCAGATCAACTGCATGCAAGCCAAATGCACTGCCTCCTGTACTATCACCCCAGCCCCTAAAAAATAAAAAGCTTCTTTTTTTAAAAAAAAAAAAAAGCTTCTTATTGCTTCTTAAATCTGAATGAAAATCTAACTGGACAAAGAATGACTATCTGGAGGTCATTTTGATTTCCCACTTTGAATATGTTTTGAATATATCCTGTGATTTCTCCTGAGAAATGTGCTAAAAGCCGTATGGAACTTCCCTTATAAGTGAGTCTTGGCTTATCATTTTTTGCTTCTAGTTTTAGCTTTCCTTTTGGCTTTCATTTTTGTCACTTAATTATAATTTTTTGACTTTCATCCATTGACCTTATCTTGCTTGGAATTCTTTGAGCTAACTAGCTCTGGAAATTTGTTTTTTTCCCCAAGTTGGGGGATTTTCAGCTATTATTTTATCAAATAAGATTTCTATTCCTTTGCCTCTTTCCTAGAATTCATGTCATGTCATTCCTCTTGGTATGGTCCCTCCCATAAATCTTTTATTGTGTCTTCATCTTCAGATATTTTTAAAATTTTTTTTGGTCATTTTAGATGCTTTCTACTTCCTTCTTCTCCAGATTGCAGATTCAGTCCACAGCTTCATTAAATTGACTATTGAGCACCTCTGTTTTGTTTTTTAATCCAACTATTACTTCTTATTGTACATTATTATGACTATTGCTATGAATTGTTCTTATAGTAGTTGACTTGATTCTTTTATATTAGGTGTTTTCTCCAGGATTTTGTCTTGATCTATCAATTGAGTGAATTCTTCTGTTTTCTCCTTATGCTATATGTGCTATATGTTTTTATCTACTGATTAGGTTGAACATAGTTGCTTCCTAGTTTTGATGTAACAGTCATAAGTTAAAGTTGAAGATTTTAAAGCATTAGTTTAGGGTGTTTACCTTGGATGCTGGACTTTGAGTTATTCTATGAGAGGATGAAGTTTTATCATTACACAGAATGTCTGGAGCCCAAAAGACAGTACTAGGTGGGATCCAAAAACCCAGTCTACCAGATAGAGCCTGGAGAGGCAGGAATCAAGGGTTTTGATATCATAGAGCAGGGCTTCTTAAACTGTTTCCACTTGTGGCCTCTTTTCACCCCCAAAATTAAAAAATTTCAAACAGATTAATGCAACCAGAAATACCTAGGATTCATTATCAGTTGAGTTTGAGTTAATTTTGGGTCACTTTATGTTTGGAAACCTTTATCATTGCCAGCTTTTTTGCAGTGTCTTCACTCAGTCATGTAACTGTACTAGGGTTCCTCAGTTACAGAAGCTCAGCGATAGTCAATGACACCAGCTTCCCTGATGGTAATTGCTCTCTGCCTGAAATGAAGCTTGTGCAAAGTTTCAGTTACAGCCTGGATCTAGTCACAGCAGATCTCAGGGGAGTTTTCTCCTGAGACTCAAGCAGAACTGGGGTGCCATGGACTGAGTCCATAGACAATATCAGTGGTTGTTCGCATTCTTAGTTTGAGGCAGGATGCTCAGCAGCCTGTCAAGTCCAGACATGAGAGGCTGGTATTATTTGGGTCCAGGGGAGCTTAGCTGGAAGCCAAAATAGAACTCTGGCTAGTGCCAAAGCCCAGCAATTTCGAATGCCAGCTCCTCTGTTTACCATGGGTGGGGCAACCCCAGAAGTCTTCAGAGACCAGACAGGGTTGGGATAAGTATCAAGAATGGCTAATTGACATTGGTGCTTTCCTCTTTTATCTTGGAAAAATTTGTATAGAAGATAGAATCTAACTCAGAGAGATTTGTTCTTGAAATAAAAGATTATTTAACTAAAAAACAGAGATAGCAGAAAGAAACATTTTGATTTTATGGAAAATGCAGAGAAATAGAGAAATGTAAGTTTGGTAAGAATGAAGCAAGAGTCAAGAAATCAAATTTGAAGGGTGCTGGGGATATGGTTCAGGTGACAGAGCACATTTCTAGCATGTGCCTGCCTCCCCTCCTGAGTTCTGCAGAGTGTGGCTCCCACGCACCCTTTGTAGTGGATACTGAACCCAAGTTTGCATGCTTGTCACTAGGAAGGTCAGTGTTCAAGAGATGCAAATTAATGTGAGAAAAATAGGTTTATTTTAGTGCTGGTAAGGCAAGAAGATGGTCTACTTGTCCCAAAAAGCCATCTTGCTCTCAGTCTGGGTTAGTGGCTTTTATAGGACTGACTGGTAAAGGTATGTTTGCAGAAAATTATGAAAAGTGGGTCAGTGAGAGGATCAAGTCTGATAAGGTTCAGG